>NC_090932.1:609142413-609444821 GCF_040938575.1 Ambystoma mexicanum
ATATCTTCAGAATGGCTGTTTGCCTAGCATCACTGTCCTTCTCATATGTCAGTATAAAATGCTACGAGAAAAAGAGAATCAGCCTTTGAAGATTTATTTGGCCCCTAAGAAAAACTGGCAAACAGAAATAGATGAAAACAGGTTGTGTTTTTATGTAAATGTATAAAAATGCAAACCAAATATTACTGCAGAGTTAAATCAAGAAAAACGCATTTCAACAATCTCAGATATATACATGGGAGAATGGCAGCCATGGATTCCTATCCATGTGAAAGGGCATTCTGAAATGATTGAAGCCACTTTGGGATTTGAACATGAAAGGAATTTCATTAATGAAAAGGTACTGTGGCAAATACTTAACAGCGAGGAGATCCCAACGTTTAATATAAAGAACCAACACATCTTTAGCCTAGATGACTCGGAGTTGGGATAAATAATTGTAGGAAGGTACATGTTAAAGATTACAATTGGATCTATATGTATTCATCACAATGTGTGGATCGTGAGCGGGACATAAAGCACATTTTATTTGGAAAATGAAATCATGCAGAGAATGTGTATGGTATTAAACTTTCTAAATAAAAAAGTCTTGTGCAGGTTGGGTGGAGCCCTGCCTGAATTTAAAGACAAAAGACAAGCTTACCAGTGTGCCGAAAATGACGCCATATGCAATTGAGCATCAGGTGAAAAAGGATGTTACTATTCCCGCATTCACCAGACAAGTTACAGTAGCATTAAAATACAGAAAGGGACAACAGATAAAAGGTTCTGATGCATTTGTATGCCTAAGTGAATCCACAAAGCAACAATGGTTAAACTGCATATGTACACCACTGATAGAGATTGGGGATGGACCCATTCAAATCCTGGTGGACAATAAAGGGTGTCAAGACATTCATTTGGAAGATAATTCAGCAGTTGGAATGGCAGTACAGAAATCTTACTATACTGCTGATTTCAGTAACCCAGTGATCGGGAAAATCCCTGAAAGCTGTGTCACTGCGGAGGGTGAATTGCCAGAATCATCGGAGTGTAAGCCTAAAGGAGTCTTTAAAGTTATGTCTGTGTACCCTTATGAGCCAGGTGGAATGGGATGCTGCCACCAGGATGATTGTATCCTATTTGAATTAGGTCAATCTAAAGAGAAAAACAGCATATTGAAATGGAGGTAAATATTCCAAATATTTTTGATTATAGCAACTCTCCAAAGAGACACTGCCAAACAGTGACAGGAAAGTACAGATGTTCCTCCTTTGGAGGACTTCCCATAGTTTTCTAAACTGGTAGTGGAGTAGATTCAAGCTGCAGATACTTGCACAAATGAAGAAGAAAATGACCAATTGAGAAACATATGTATGGAGTTCAAACAGGTTTTTTCCAAAGATGCCTATGACTGTAGCCTGACCAATTTGCATGTGGCCACACTACCAGATTTCAATTTTATTGCACTCTCTTTTTGCCTCGATTCCCCCCCCCCCCCGGGGTAGGCGGGTCACGAATGGTGTGGTCTAAGTCCCCAGCGTTGTTGTTCACAGAAAGGGGTTTTCTGGCCAGGTCCTTTTATTTTCCTATGGGGGGGTCACACTAGCATGTTACCAGGTGATCCCAACAGTTTAGGAAATTTAGACTTTGGCATGAAGTGAGTTGTAAACATGACCAAGATCATGCATTTTGCAAGTTTTTGACTTTAGCGATTCATCTACACAATTTTGTTCCACATAAATCATTCTCTGCATCATCTTTTGGACATGTTTTCTCTCTTTCATTCAGTTCTTTTCTTACTAAAACATTCCTTTCTCTCTATTTCTCTCTCTTGTTTCCCACAGGGTCTTGCTATTTCTGCCCTGATGAAGGCAGAGCTGGTACCGCCGAAACGCAATATTGCCTAGAGGGGATTGAAGGTCCCTCAGAATAACATCTGACCCATATTGGACCTCTTGTTTACAACAATTTATGTTTTGTTGTTTTTTCAGTTAGCCAGGATCTACAGTAACACTTGTTCAGTATCCCAGTTGGTTTTCGTAGATCACTGTCTATTGAATCAGCCTTATTCGTTGTTTGGGAATATCAGCATTTTTCTTACTTCCCTTTCTTCCCCCTCATGCGTTGGCAGACCCCACCCCATTGGTGTATGAACAAATATTCCCACTGGGGTGTTACTGATACTTACTATGATCATATAATGTTGAAAAAAGTATTTGTTACCTTTTTCCAGTGTTGATGTTTCTACATTGGGAGAAATATTTCCTTATTTTGGTTAATGTCTCATTGATTATTCCATTTTTCCTTCTTTCTTTTTTATCTAACATTCATGATTTCTGTTTAGCAATTTTGCATTCTGATTCATACTAAGAAGGATTGTTTTTCATATGTATGTAACCTTGTAAATGTTTAATTGATTGTATTTGTACGGATGTTTGCACATAAAGTTTTGTCTTTAACTTACAATAGTTTCCATGACTATCCTTGATGTGTTGTACTATGATGGATACTAATTATATGTAGATGCTATTACTCCAAAGGGGTACTTAGGTTTAGACCAGGGGTAGGACCTTAATTCATTCACACCTTCCTATAGGCCAACCTACATACGTACTAGTACCTTGTGTTAATATTAACACACTACCAGAAGGACATAGTAAGGAGCCAGAATGTGTCTCTGAAATCACTAGCTGAAATAATGAAAACATTAGAATCTAAAGGAATCATTAGCCCTATTCATAGTACATCAACTACTCCTATATTAGGTGTGCTAAAACCCAATGGCGCTTGTGTGCAGATCTACGAGAATTAAACAAAAAGGTACCTGTTTCAAGGTGGCCTCTTCCGTTTATTGATCAGGGTCTTGCACAGGTTCATGGGTCAAAGATATTTACCACCTTAGATCTTACAGCTGGATACTGGTGTGTGCCACTAGCTAACGATATTCAAAATGTATTTGCATTTTCATTTGACAAATCACAATATGCATGGTCCCGGACCACTTTTTGGTATGTCAATAGTGGAAGTGAGTTTGGGATATTGCTGAGCAAAGCGATCCCGGATACAGCTGAAAGAGGGACAATAGTCTATGTGGATGATGTGCTGATCAAAAACGATGATCTCATTGAAATGGCTTTTCAGATCAGACATGTACTCTGGGGCAAAAGTATCTACAGAAAGTACAGTGGTGCTGAAAAATAGTAAACTTCCTGGGTCATGAAGTGACAGAGCATGGGTTACACCCACAAAAGAAAAAGGTAGAAGCTATTTAGAAAGTAAAAGATCCCACTAACTTGAAAAGTTTAAAGACCTTGTTAGGAATGACAAGTTATAACAGAACCTTTATTGAAAATGATGCAGAGATTACACAACCTTTGACGAGATTACTGAAGCAGGGTGTGCCCTGGAAATGAGAAAAGGAACAAAGGAACAAAGTGAGGCAGTGACCACGCTAAAAGGGTGTCTAATGAAAGCACCATGTTTGGCATATCCCACAAAAGACCAGGATTTGTTTGTAGAAATAGGATTCACAGATCAATGCATGTCAACAGTGTTATATCACAAGCACTACACAAATAACACAACCATTGCATATGCTAGAAAAGCTTAGTCACAAGTAGAGACAATATTTAGTGAATGTGAAAAAGCGCTTCTAACCACTCTCTCATCATTATAACATTTACGTCCAATGATTAAAGGAGAGCGGCTGTTTGTTTTTGCAAAGTAAGCGAATCTGATCAGGGAGTTTGACCCAGTCAAGAATAACTTCATGAACATTAGCAATTCAGGGATTTCCAGTAGAAGTAACATATGGACAAAATAAAAAGAGCCCAGTTGCTCAAGGGCTAGCATAGTTGCATGATTGTGCAGCTGTCTGTGCACCTGATTACACAGAACTAGAGACACGTTTGAATGAATTTGAGAAATCCGCAAGGCCTTCAACGAACATACATGTAAGGACATACCAACTGTATGCAGACAATGATAGTGAGAAAGAACTTTTAGCAGGAATAGGAAATGTATGGTTTAAATGGGATAGCATTCCAAGAGTAAGCATGCGGGTAGACCTCAAAAGCAGTCAAGTGGCAGAACTGGCTGCTATTTATAAGGCAATATCTACAGCAGTAGAAAATAGACTCAAAGAAATAGTTTTAGTCACTGATTCTGATTATGCGCAAAATAAATTTATGGAGTATTTACCTGTCTGGAAAGTGAAAGGGATGCTCACATATAACAAGACACTACTTAAATATGGCAAGATGATTCATGCTATAGACAAACTTGTGTCAGTAAATGACCTGATAATCCATTGGAGGACAATACATGGTCATTTAAAAGAAACAGGTGAGGATAAGGAAGGAAATGATCAGGCAGATCAATTTGCCAAAATTGGAGCTGTAACGGGGGAATTATTCTCTATTGAGCGCCTACTTGGTGAAATACAGGTGGATGCAATAACATGTTAAAACATTCTGAAAACAGTTGGATAGCCTGTGGCACAATGGATCTTTGATACTCCAGATCAAGACTTTATTAAGGCACAAAAGGAAAATCTTATTCTAGGCCCTTTCAACAATCATTTGCTAGATGCAGAACAAAATCCATTGACTGAAGAGGAATGCAATGGGAAAAAGGAATTGAAAGTGCTATTAAAAAAACAAAAAGAGAATTAGGTTACAAGATGGACTGATGATTAGAGAATCCGTGACAGGCCAAATCCAATGGGTAGTGACTTTGTCATCTCGGGGATTGATATTACATCATGCCCACGGTGCCATAACTGCAGGACACAGAGGTTCACAGAAGACTTTGGAAATGCTTGAAGATTATGAATATTGGCCACACCATTAATGAAAAGGGATTTGACACTCCCATCGTCTGATTTACAAGTTGATTATGTGGGGCCCGTGAGGAGATCAGCAAGGGGAAATAGGCACATGCTCACAGTCGTTTGTCCAATGTCTAAATGGGTGTAGTGCATTCCAGCTCCAGACTGCAGTATGCAAACGGCAGCCACTTTACTTGTAAATCATATTTTTACAAGATTTGGTTTACCTCAGAGAATAGAATCTGTCCCTGGAAGTCATTTCACTAGTGCATTAATGCCAAATATGTGGCAAATTTTGGGTGTGCAGAGGAAGCTACACATTTCTTACCGGCCCTCCTCTTCAGGGGGAATGCAACGGTGTAACAGATCTATAGTTGATATGTTGAAAAAATGTGTAGCTGAAGCAGGATCTTGGGATTTGCGGCTTCCATTGGTACTAATGGCTCTCAGGTCGACACCCTCTAAATCAACAAATCTCAGCCCCCATGAAATCTTAACAGGAAGAAAAATGGTTTTGCCACAACACTTACTTTACATAACAAATGAACAGGTTCTTGTAAATGCATCCATAAGCCATGAATTTGTGAAAGAACTAAGAAAGTTCTTGAAACATGCATTTGCATTTGTGCAGCAAAATTTGGGAAAGGCAGCTGAAAATTGAGCATAAAGACTCTACATATCTTGCAGCACGGCAAGGGCCATATCGAATTGTAGATAATGTTTCACATGTGGTCTACAGGATTGTTAAAAAGGAGGGAGAATTAATAGTGGAGCAGTTTGTCCATGATAATCAAATTAAGCACTTTTACCTGAAACATGAAGTAAAAAGGTTAGAGCGAATTGAGACTTGCAGGGAGGGAAAAATAAAGCGCTTACCTATTAAATAGGATTAACATAGCAGGTCAATAGGTGTATAGTGTAAAGGTATCAAAATGGGGTGGAAGAGATAGAAAGGGAAACATATGTCAAATTAGTTAACAAAAATATAAATAAGTAACTAAGAGAAAGGAGTGTTGCCTGAAAGTGATGTGTGAATTAGTATGTTTAATGTATGTTATTTCAGATGGTTCTAAAGAGATGTCCTTGCTGCATTATATGGTGTTTTATACAAAATGTGCATTTGTATACATAATATAAATAGATTTCCGATATCCCAGTGAGACGGGAAAAGTAAAGGGTTTGATGTACTTGATTCTTAAATTGTCTTTTCTTTTTACTCTAGAAAAATGATTGTTTTCCCCGTCAGTGTGCCGGATCCCTGGAAGCGCCGATCCCTGGAGGATGCCACTGGAATGGAGTGCCTTGGAAAGCCCCCTGTACCCAGGAAGGGGGTTAAGATGACCCAGTGTGAAGTACCACCTACAAACAATGGAAGTTCACTTCACCAAGAACCATTCATGAACAATTTCTGACCTACAAAGGATTGAGGTTAACTTCACCAATAACGGTTTCCTGAACGATTTCTGAATTGACAGACTATTATTTTATTATTTGTACTAACTGATTTCTACTGATTCTTACATCAGACTGAGGCCAGAGGCACAGTTGTATGGGTTTATGGTTGTTTCTAAAAGTGCTAATATTTTTCTTTAATATTTTTTTGTAAAAAACTCCCAATAAAATTCCACAAAAAATAAGAGATCACCAATTGAATGACGATAAAAGATAAAGCTGATCAAAAGATGAATATTAACAATTGCATGTTGTTTCTTAACTATTAAGATCAAGGTAAAACTGTGCCAAGGTCACACCTCAATTATGTAGTTATTTTTTCCTGCAGTGATTTCAGTGGTGTCTCAGCAGAAAAAAGAATGGTGTGAAGGAAATACAAGGTAGTTCTGCATTTTGTTGTCCACATTTTAGCGAAGGTTTGAATTTTAACTAGGGTCAAGACTGTGAGACTCATATATGTGACTCAAGATTATGAGACTTAGGCTGAATCTAAAAAGATGCCAATGCAAACAACACATGCTAGAAAATAATCACTTTTGTCCATGATGCCACAGTTGTGGGCTGAGATGCATTAAAAAATAAAACTAACATGAAACTGATATACTAATTTACCTTACCCATTTAACATATAACAGACTCCCATACTAACATTTAGTGCCGACCGTGATCTAAACTGGGTGCAGATTGCTGGAAATGCATGCTGATGGAAATGAAATAAATAAAACGTGCAGGCTTAAAGCTGCGGTGTGTTTAAAAGTATGTAATGTGAGATCCGTTCTGCCAAAGACTTTGCATTGTCTCAAAGCAGGAAACACCAGAGGGATGTAACACTTTCCCTTCAGATATGCAGTTTGTATCTCAGGTAAAAGCACAAAGGAAATCACGTTCTATTCTAATGGGCTGTTTTGTCAAGGGGAGGTTCTTTTTGAGGGACACATGGGTTTTAGAAAAAGGTTTGAGTCAGAAGGGCTGGGTAATTCCCTCACTCACTGACAATGGAAGCAGAGGTGCTGGAGGAGAGGACTGGTTCCTGAGAGGCTGTCTCTTCTGTGTTTCTGCTGGCAGTCCTTACAAGAGCTGCAGTCTCGAGAATCCTTATCTGGGTTGACCCTGAACATGGCAAGCAGAAGGACTGAATTGGGGAATATCACCAGTTTGACCTAGGTAATTATACTGTAATTGAGGAGCGTGTTAAAATTGATATTTGACATTATGCAGCATAGGTTAAATAATTCCGTTCATTTTTAGGTGCTGCTTTAATATTATTAATTTAAACTGTGATTATATTTCTCCAGGTTTTGCTGTGATTCAGAGTAAAAGAGGCTCTGCCAGCTTTGTTGTAAAGTCCAAGGCCGACAATAGGCAGAGCTCTGGACATTATCGCAGATAGAGCATTGAAATCCATTGCAGGAAAACATTGTTTATGTCTGAATTACAACTTGGGTGCACATGTTATTCTGTGTAACTTGCATATCCCTAGTTCCTGATAAAGAATAATAACTCAAAAAGGTAATTTAGTTTCAGTGTATTTATTTGGAACTCTCTCATTGAGTTGGCATGAATAGACACAAAACAGTGAGGGCAAATGCCCAAGTATTAATTTGGCACTAGCCACTCACCTGTGTTACTAACCTCACACAATACTGTTGCAAAGAGAAACAGCCAATATATGATAATGAGGGTTCATGTTTGAAATATCAAATTGGACATGATTTGACTGGATATAATGATCCTTATGTGTATTTTTTTAAACCTTTTTTAATGTATTTATTATAATGGTATAACAGTAAAATTGATATGTTTTGACTGACCTGTTGTACTAATGTTAAATTTAAGTAATACAGATGTACATAACATGAACTGGGGCAACTCCCATGACCTATTTGTGTAAAAGTTGGGTAGCTATTTGTGAAATGTATATGCTGGTTTCAATGAATAGAGATGTGAAATGTACGGTAAGTATTTTATTTGCATTTTCTATGTATTCTGGGATGCAAGCCACAAGGACATAAAAGAGTGATATTGTAGATAAAATATCACAGGAACCCATGAGCTAATTATTCAGAGTGTACCAAGTCCAGTACTTGTTTACCGTTAGTGACCCTGGTGAAATAATTATTAGGCAGTGTTCTGAAATTATTCTCACCACTATAAAAATACCCCAATAAGTTTACCACAATATATTGGCAAGAGATGAGAAAATACCTACATACCAAAACACCACAAAATACCATGACATACTAACTATAGCCCAAAAAGATCTCTAACATTCCCTCTACTTTAAAGCTTTGTTTATTCTTTAACTGCTGTCAACTTGTACATGAGCCTTTAAATATGTCACCAACCTATAAAAGATCTTTTGTAAATAACTTTCAATGACTACTCACCACAAGCCCAACAATGACCTGACAGAAACTTTGCTGTCGTGGCATACAGTCAGTAGGTTTCAGAGAACACACTATATAAATCATAAAATGTGCATTATAAATCATACGTTGAGAATTCTTTGTTAGCAACCAAATCATATATATTTTTTTAAATTGACAGAAAATGATAATGAAACCTTCTCAAGTGACTAAGTGGTACTTTTATAGTGGGTTAGAGCATACAATGAAAGCATAAAAGCAAGGTATAATTATTTTACTCCTTCATTTTACAGTCCAAACCATTTGCAGAGTGGCTGAGCGAAAGTGGCAGGCGTCAGACGCATCCTCTGACAAACTGGTCTTTCACCTGCTCTAAAGGCAATACAGATTTTCCATTCACTCTAAGAAGAAGGCTCACATCCAAGTCTGCATTTCTGGGGTCTCTAGCAATTCTAGAGAACTGTGCTAAATCTGCAAGCAACTTGCCAATCCATCTGCAGTCTCTATCTCTCCCCTTCCATCCCTGTCCCTCTGTACCTCTCTGGCCCCCCACTTCCTCTCCAAAACCCAGGACATTCTGTCCTCACACTCCTCAAAACCCATCCCACCTCCTGTCCCTGCCACCATGTCTTCCTTAACTCCCTCCCCCATTCCCTACCTCTCTCCTCCTCCTAACCCATAGCACCGGATGAGGTCTCTAGATTAGTCCGCTCTATGAAAGTCTCCTCCGAACAGGGGCTCCCCTGCTCCTCTAGAAATATCAAGGACAATATTGCCTCCCTTGTGCCTCTGTAACCATTCCTTTCCTTCAGCATCCCCCAACCCCTCAAGCACTCCTTGTGCGCTCCCTTGTGCACCCTCCTCAAAAGGTCCTCGTCTGATCCTTCCTGTCCTGCCTACTATCTCCATTACCCCTTTCCTTGGCAAACACCTCAAGAAGCTTGCCATCTCCCAGCTGACTCAACAGTCTGATTCGGTCAGCTGTCTTCATGACCATCAGTCTGGCTTCAGAGTTGCCAGAGGCATGGAAATTGTTCTACTGAACACCCATGGCAACATTTGTTCTAACCTTGATTCTAACTCTCCTTACGTTATTATCATCCTTGATCATTCCTCTGCCTTTGACATAGCCAATCATGCCACCCTAATAAATTGGCTCCATGACTCCCTTGGCATCACAGGTCTGGCACTGGACTGGTTGACATCCTTCCTCCCCAACAGACCCTCCCAGGTTCAACTGGGCCCTTTTCTTTCCCCTATCACACTTTCCACTTGCAGCGTCCCTCAAGGCTCCATCCTATCGCCGTGGCTCTTCAATATCTACCTTGCCACCTTGGCACATCTGATCTATGCTTTCTCCCCTCACTCCCAGTGTTATGCAGATGACACATAGCTCTCCTCCAAGCTTTCCTCTTCTTCCTCCACCTTCACCCCCTGCCATTCAGTCCTGGTGTGATGCCAACGATACCTGCCTTAATGCTAGTAAGACTGTAAGACTGAGATCCTTTCTCTAGGGACCCCTGCTCCTACCTTCCCTCCCTCCCTCTGGCCATCCTCTATCGGCCCCCTCCCCTCACTCACCTGTGAGGCAAACAACCCTGGTGTCATCTTTGATTCCTCTCTCTCCTTCTCAGCTCACATCGCGGACCTTGCCAAGAAGTCCCACTTTCAGCTTCACCTCCTCAGAGGTATTCTCAGTTTCCTTACCTTCCCCCAGAAACTCAATGCCTCCAGAACTCTGGTCCTTTCTGGGCTCTACTACAGTAACAGCCTCTTCCTCAATCTTCCTTCTTCCTCCCTCCGTCTCCTTCAACTAATCCAGAATAGGACAGCAAGCCTTATTCTTGGCCTCAAGCCCAGGGACTGCAGCTCTCCAGACCTAATTTCTCTCCACTGTCTGACGGTTGCTGCTAGGATCAAATTCAAGAGCCTCTGCATCATCCACAAGGCTTTCTGTGGCTTGTGGCCCCGCTACATCCTGCTCTTTCTGCCTAAATACCTCCCTACTAGAGCCCTTTGGTCGGCTACCTTCAAATCTCGGCAAGTCCATTGCTTCTCCCAACAAAGAGCAGAGGGCAGATGTCTCTACTCTGCAGGAGCCTCCCTCTGGAATGTCATCCCTGCCCCTCTCAGGCTCCTTAGGTTCCGGATGCTCCTCAAGACCTTCCTGTTTTCCTCCTCCTTCTCTCTCCCCTTCCCTGCTTACCCCTTCATCCTCCTCTATGACTGGCCTCTTGGTTCCCTCTGAGTATTCCAGGGTTCCAAGGCCCTCTACCACCAGTACCCCCTCTGAATGAATTTAATAAATGTTAGTACTGTGTACTGAATGGGCCTCATTACACTCTAGGCAGTAGCCATGGCACTATTAGCGCCATGGCTACCCCCTACCGCGGTCGGAGTCTGGGTTCCCGGAATAGGTACTTACCGGTCTATTCCGACCTTTGCGGGACCGGTAAGTCCCCATTCCGGGAATCATTCCCCATTCCCATTTGAGCCCCCATAGGGCTCAATGGGAATGGGGAAGGAGCTAATAACGGTACCGCAATTTGCGGTATTGTTATTAGCTCTGAGGTCCCTAAGCGGGAACCGTCCATAACGGCTGGGCAGACCACACATTAAGGACGGGACCCGCTGAGGCACCTCGTAGTAGGGCGGTAGGGGATTACCGGCACCGGTGCCCTTACCGGTGCCGGTAATCCCCTACCGCCTACCGTGTAATGAGACCCAATGTCTTTTTGATACAATATAAAACTAATCATTTGTAATGGAACAGGATAAGTGGGGCTCAGTGCAGCATTTGTTCCACTTCTCTACATATTTCACATGTGCCATAATGGTCTTGACATAAGAGGGAGGGGTAGCTTTACACTCATTTCCTTTTTTTAACCCCTGCCCTCTGAGTTAAAGCCCACCAGAAACAACAAAAGTAAGAGGATGACACTTTTTGTTTTGAGATTCGATGGGAATGCATTATTACTAAATGCAGCGTGCAAACTTTAGTTTGCAGGAGGTGTTGACTTTTTTTGAAAAACAGTGCAAAAAATTAAAAAGTAATATGATTTTGCCTTGTTTTACTATTTACTTTTCCACTCTACGTTGTAAATAAACTTGACAACTGAATGTAGGGGATCCCACAGCACATGAGTGCAAATGTTGGTGGTCTCCTGGATGTAATTTTCATTTTTTTCTCCATGACCGCGTAAGAAACAATATCATTCACTCAATAGTGATATCTCATTCATTCCAGACATTCGCAAACAATTTATACACATAGACACATAGACGTAAGGTAAAAATAATAATGTTAAATCAGAAAATATCACCCTGGTATTTTCCAAGGTGGAATTTTGTCTTCTTTCTTGTGACCCCATTAATTTACGTGCCTATGATTTTATAAGTTTCCAGACACCACACACTCGCTCCCTAAAATGGATGGCATATTTGTTTTATTTGATTACATATTTAGTCATCTCTACATTTCTGACATTGGGTATTTATCATCAAGGAAGTCACAGATATGGCCTTTATTTTTGGACAGAGACCATGAACTAAAGAGGAGAGTCTGGAGGTCCCGGAGGGAAAGGACAGTTAAGAAATAGTCTGTAATGTTGAATCATGTCACTCATGTGCCTTTTGAAATATCATATAGTCTCAAAATATGCAGTTGTAAAGCAAGTGATGTATGGAAAATATTTCCACTTAGAAAGTGACCATATTCTTGTTTTCTGACTTGAAATGGTTTTTATCTTATTTCTATGTTTCTACATTATTTACGAATGTACCAGTGCTTGAAATGAATGAGATATGAATGATCTTTTTGTTTTCTTAGTCACTAGGGAGGTTGGTTCATGCTAATTTTTCTGTAAATTTCTTTACAATAATACTGTTGTTGGTAACACCAAGTTTTCCAGGTATGATTTATAATGCTTTTTATATTATTTATATTGTGTCTTTTCTGGGCAAAAAACATTCTTGTTTCGAATGTTTTATATAGCCTGACTTTCTAGAGTTATGTAGGCCCCTTGTATTGTTCAAATGAAGTACACAGTTAATAGACGCCACCGTGTCCCTGGATCTCTGGAGCACTTTCCTTGAGTACAGCTACAGAGCTTTTCTCTCCATCAATAATCTCTACATTTCTGACATCAGTAATTTGTCATCAAGGAAGTTACACATACGGATATTGTTTTTGGAAACAGATTATGAATTAATGAGGAGATCCTCGAGGTTCTGGAGGCAAATGATCCTGCCAACAGAGACATGGTTAGCTTGGTAGAACTGAGAGGAATTTTAAAATGAGATTGTAGAGGAAAGGGTTGAGTCAGTAAGCAATCATGAGAGACTGCAGAAATACATAAGGACTGTTCAAGAGACATTAGGCAGAGCATCTTTTGACAAGTGCTAATTGGATTAAGGGCGAGTTCATAGAGAAGAAGATGTAGCAGGGATTTGGCTGGGTTGAAGAAACACAGGGGAGCAGGCAGGATGCAGATCCATCAAGACTTGTTGCAAGACCATTTGAAAGGGGTGTGGAGAAGGCTGGCGTGGATACCTTGGAGAAGGTGCTGGTGAAAAGGAGATGTCAATTGGGATAAAGGGAAGTAGCTGATGGGTATTTTGAGTGGTTGGGGAGGTAGGAAGAGGTGTGGAATAGTAGAAAGATGTGTGGTGGGTTGTAGAGGAGCATACGATGGCAAGTTGAGAATAGTTCAATAAGACAATGCAGATGTCGAAAGAAGGAGGATTGAGTTGGGGAGAGGTTTGGCAAGCAGACGTAGTGTACTGGTGGTGCAGCCCTGCCCTGAAGGGAGGTGCTATGGTAAATTGGAAGAGAAGATGAGGTTGGTGGAGGTTAAAGTCAGAGAAAAAAGTGGAAAATGGGACAGCTGAATAAGACAGAATTAACCGTTGCCTGGAAATCGTGTATGCTTGGCCACATTGACAGCTAAATTACTTACTTATTGATAGCGTGCTGGGTAGGATTCTCCATTGAAAATGACTACTTATATACACAAGTCCTCAATATGATGTACCTAAAATCTAAGAAATCAAACATCTAAAACATTCTTGGCAGACTTCATTCTGTTTTTCTAAGGGAAGACAATTTTTATAGCAACAGTGGTTCTAGCAGGATATTCTGTGAACATTTTGGGCAGGATTACTTTTCTCAGAGGTGCAAAAACTGATGACATGTTATTTTATGACCAAATAAGATTGCACATTTTACAAATGTCTACTGCCCTCAAACCTAAAAATGGTTATTAAGCAACTGAAGGACTCGGTAATAATTCCACCTTCCAATATTGTAGACATTGATTCAGTTGAAATAATGGTGCAATACCAGATTATGTTTAACTGGACGCAAAATACATTGTGATGCGATATAAAAAATGAGATTACCTGTGTTATCTGTAACACAATAGACAAAGTTTTCAGAATAAACGTACACTGATCTTTGAGGCAGATTTTTGGGACTTTGATCCGTGTTGCTTGTTTAGACTTTTATTACATTTACTTTTATTACTATGTTAAGTTTCATTACAGATTCTACCCACTTTTAAGGCTGGCATAATAAGTGTTATTATTTTCCAATAGAATAGTACATAGTATAGGTCATCATTCACAGATTGATCCCAGTCCAGCCAGAATTGAAATGTGGAACTGCAGGCTGTACATGGATCTCTGATGTTAATGTTTATCTTGCAATGTGATTATGTGGTTTGTACTTTCTATGCTCTAGATTGTGTTAGTGCATGATCTCTGCTTCCAAAAGGTCAGGGTTTTCCCAACTCCCTTGGAAGCAGATCCATAACCCAGGTTCCGAGTGCCAACCAGTCCCTATTGGGACCTTTTGGACCCAGTCCTGGCGCCAGTGGCACCAGGCTCATAAATATGCCCAGTCCCAGCGCTGGAAGCGCCGGGCTCATAATGCTTGGGTGGACTTACCTGCAGCAGACCATGCTGCTTACTTGCCTGCCAGTTGAGTCTCTGATCCTCTTCTGTTTGGAACTACTTTTCCTGTTGGGTGGGGCAGGAGCCACTCCCTAGATTCAGAACACTGGAACTCTTCTGGAAAGCAGGAACTCTTTTCTTACCTAGGCGTGGCTGTGGAAGGAGACACCTAAGCACTACAGGAGGCTATTTAAACCACACCCGATGGATGAATCTTGCTTTGCGTTATTCTGCATCCTCAGCAGCAGAACGCTCATCGTGTCTTCTGCATCTGATCCTGGGCCTAAGGAAAAAGGCTTACCATTCTGAATCCAGTCTTCAGCAACACCTATAAAGACAAGAAAGAACAGGTTAGCATTACGGTCTTCAGTGACAGCTCTTCAGTTACCTGGTCCATCGGCTGTCACCAACGCCTCGCGCTGCATTCCGGCATCTGAAAGACAAAGGCTTACCTACTCTTCGTGCGCTCCGGAGGTCTTCACTCTGCATTCCGGCATCTGAAAGACAAAAGCTTACCAACTCTTCGCACGCTCCGGAGGCCTTCGGCGTTGCATCCCGCATCTGAAAGACAAAACAAGGTGCGTTTAAAGACATTGGGGAACTTTAATACTCACGTGCCATTACTCCTTTCCACATCTAACCCAGTGGGTAATCCGGCACCCTGCAGCCGCCCCGAACTTGTACCTGCAAAATAAAAAGACAGTTAGAGCGCATCGTGAAGCAGGCAGCAAGCGCTTACTTACGTGCTTCCAGGCGCTTCTATTCATCACACGGGCTCCATCTTCAACTCACTTCAGCCCGCCATCCGCCATCGCCGGAACCCTGCAAAACAAGAGACATCATTACCAAAGACTTTAAAGACATTAGAATTACTCGAAACTTACCGTTCGTGCAGTAAACGACGGACAGCAGTCCTCTGAAGTCAAGAGGCCTGCTCCCCTTATCCAGTGAAGAAACTGGTTACAGCACCCTGCCTCGAGGCAGATGGAGAGCACGGCGTTCACTTCCCTAAGGTGAGAGCGTTAACCTTTGGGGTTCTACAGGAGAAGAGAAAGGGAAGAAGAGAGAGACATTCAATAACCCAGTTCATTAATCCCACATTTTCTATCTGCAGACATCTTACCCTTCGAGCCAGACATACAGTGCACAGAGGTCCAGCCCAAAGAGCCAGCCGTGTGTTACACATCACCTTTGAAGATACGGTATACGCCCAGTCAAGACCGGTGCCTCTACGGGAATCAGGTGAGCGTTACAGAATGCAAAGCCTACCACAAAACTCCCGTCCAGGCGCTATGGAAACCTCGGATACCGACCACCTAGCCCAGTTACTTGGGGAACTAAGGGCTGAAGTGCATGCAGCCCGTCAGGAAACGAACGCTCTAAGAAGGGAACTGATTATTTCCAAGGAGCGAACAGATGATCTCGCTAGACAATTGCTACAGTCACAAGCCGGACAGACCCCGTTACCCGCATCTGGGGGAAATCTTCCTTCTACATCCTCTATGAATCCAGTGCAGATCAACCTACCTGAGAATGTACCTCTGGCTCCGCCCGAACGATTTTCTGGTGACCCAAAGAGGTTTGCAGTATTTATCAATCAGTGCCGGTTGCATTTCTTATGCCGGCCAGCAGCCTTTCCAACTGATCAAGCTAAAGTAGCTTTCGTGCTTTCGTACCTTAGTGGCAATGCGGCAGACTGGTCGATCCCTCTAGTAAATCAAGATGATCCGGTCCTCCATGATTTTCAAGCTTTTCAGCTCAGTATGGAAAAACTGTTCGCAAGGCATTCACAGGGGCAGGCCTTGGACAATGAGCTTCTTTCGTTGCGACAAGGTAATCAAGACCTTTTGGCTTATATTGCGTCTTTCAACAGACTGATAGTGGAAACTCACTGGCCTGAGGACAAAAGGATTACGCTGTTTTATAGAGGTCTACGCAGAGAGCTCAAAGATGTGTTAGCCCAAGTAGTGAATCCCCCACAAGATTGTTCGGACTATATAGACTTAGTCGTTCAAATAGATCACAGACTGCAGAACAGGAAGGCCGATCGTTCCAAGTTTGATGCTCGAGTATTTTCCAAACCGCCAACTCCTTCCAAAGGAGTAGACTCCGGGGAACCCATGCAAATAGGGGGTCTGAAAGGTCCTCTTGCCGAGCGTGAAAACCAGTTCCGTGACCTCGCATTTCGTGATACCTATGGTCCTCATTAGCCCTGATAATCCGGATCGATTACATGCAATTGAAGCTTACGTCGACAGCGGTGCCATCGGCAATTATGTGGATCATGAAATGGTTTTGAGGATGAATCTAACTCTTTGTCCCAAGGCTGTAAAGGACGTCATTACTACGGTGGATGGTACGGCGATAGCCTCCGGGCCAGTAACGCATACCACTCAAGAAGTGACGCTAGTAAGTCAAGATGGACACCATGAGAAGATCGTGTTCGATGTGATCAAGGCCCCTCAGTTTCAGATTATTCTAGGAATACCTTGGTTAGAGAAACACAATCCTCTGATCGATTGGCGAGCAAGAACGGTCCAGTTTCCAGAATGTGTATCTACTTGTCACCCTCCACCTGTTGTTGCACTGGCAGCAATTTCTTCAGAGAGTCCCCAGTTACCTCCCGAATACCTAGAATACCAAGATGTTTTCCGGAAGGATCAGGCTAACTCTCTACCTCCTCATAGGTCTTATGACTGCCAGATCGACCTGATACCTGGATCTACTCCTCCTTGTATAGAATTTATGCCCTCACCGAGCCTGAGAACCTTCACCTTCGACAATACCTGGATCAATACCTGGCAAATGGGTTTATTCGTCCTTCCAAGTCCCCTGCTTCTTCAGCTTTGTTCTTCGTTCCAAAAAAGGAAGGAGACCTTAGAACTTGTATAGATTATCGCTCCCTGAACCAGATCACCGCTAAGAATAGATATCCATTACCTTTGATCCCTGAACTCCTAGACCAAGTCAGAAAAGCATGCATATATACAAAGCTGGATCTTAGAGGAGCTTACCACTTGGTACGAGTAAAAGAGGGCAATGAATGGAAGACGGCCTTCCGCACCAAGTATGGGCTATTTGAATATCAGGTCATGCCCTTCGGACTTTGTAATGCCCGGGCCGCCTTTCAATATTTTATGAACGATGTCCTCAGAGAGCTCATAGATGTGTGTGTTGTTGTTTACATTGACGACATCCTCGTTTATTCTTCATCGGAATCTGGACATCGGAAACACGTGAAAATGGTCCTCGAAAGATTGCGTCAACACAAACTTTTCGCTAAGTTGGAAAAATGTGTTTTCAACGTGACTGAAGTTGAATTCTTGGGATTCATATTATCACCTGGCGGAGTGCGTATGGATTCAAAGAAGGTCGATGCTGTTCTCAAATGGCCATCACCATCCTCCGTAAAAGGTGTGCAAAGCATGTTAGGCTTCGCTAACTTTTACCGCAGGTTTATCCCCGAATTCTCTCGAATAGTCCAGCCCATCACTGCCTTGTTAAAGAAAAACAAACGTTTTGAATGGTCTACCGAGGCGGAACAAGCTTTCCAGGATTTGAAGAGTACATTTATTTCTGCACCAATCTTAAAACACCCTCGCCCCGAACTCCCCTACATCGTGGAAACTGATGCTTCAAGCCTTGCCATGGGGGCAGTTCTATCACAAAAGGACCCGGTAACCAATCAGTTGCATCCCGTGGCATTTTAGTCCCGCAAATTCTCGCCTCCTGAAATCAATTACACGATTACTGACAAGGAACTTCTGGCTATCAAGTCTGCCTTTAAGGCTTGGCGGCATTATCTGCTGGGGGCCCGACACACCGTTACTGTGATTACGGATCACCGAAACCTGCAATATTTGAAAACCGCAAAAGCCCAATCCTCTAGACAACTCCGTTGGGCATTATTCTTTGCCGAGTTTGACTTCATAATTACCTATCGACCTGGTACAAAAAACGGTAAAGCTGATGCCCTTTCTCGGATGGGAGTGGAAGAACACTTAATCAACCCTAAACCTGTACCAATCATTCCCGAACAAAGAATTCTGGGTGTAATCGCCACAGAATCCATAGAGGAAGTTAAGGATAAAGCCAGGCAACTTGTAACTCCAGCAGACATACAGAATTGGCATCTGCAGGGAAAGAACTTTGCAGTAAAGGACAACTTATTGTATTTCCAAGAACGATTATACCTACCCAGCACAGATTTACAGAAAAAAGTAATCTCTTGTTATCACGATTCTTTAATGGAAGGACATCCCGGTATGGCCAAGACCTCAGAAAAGATCAAGCGCTACTTCTGGTGGCCGTCTTGGAAAAAAGATATCAGAGACTTTATAATGTCCTGTGGAGTATGCGCCCAAAACAAGAGTCAAAAGGAAAGACCAGCAGGCCTCTTACGCCCTATTGACATCCCACCTTGCCCTTGGCATACGCTTTCTATGGACTTCATCACCGATCTACCTCCATGCTCCGGATACAATACGATTCTAGCAATCGTGGACTTATTCTCCAAGATGGCGCATTTCATTCCGCTCAAAGGCTTGCCAACAGCAGCAACTCTGGCCCGAGAATTTCTCGAAAACATCGTCCGACTGCACGGTTTTCCTTCGGTTCTAATTTCGGATCGAGGTAGTCAATTTATTTCTCATTTTTGGCGAAGTTGCTGTCGGTCGGCTCAAATTGATGTGAGACTATCGACCAGTCACCACCCTCAGACTGACGGACAAACCGAGAGGACCAATCAAACTCTGGAACAGTATTTACGCTGCATGCTGCAAGAAACTGAAAAAACTTGGAAAGACATCCTTTGGATAGCCGAATATGCCTACAATAACTCTGTCCATTCGGGAACTGGGAAAACCCCGTTTTTTCTTTTGTACGGCAGTCACCCTCGCACCTCGGAGTTGGATCCCCTCCAAGATCTTGAAACACCAGCAGTAGACTACATGCATTCTACAATCACCCAAGCCTTTAAGGAAGCTGTTTCTCACCTTCAAAGGGCTAAAGAACAATACAAGAAAGGAGCAGATCAACATCGGAAGGAAGCCCCTCAATATCAAGTAGGGGATCAAGTCTGGTTATCCACCAAATATCTACCTCTAAAAGGGCCACGCACATTCAACCCAAGATACCTTGGTCCCTATTCCATCACTACCATAGTAAACCCAGTAGCGGTCAAGTTGGACTTGCCCCCGCACATGAAGATACATCCGGTCTTCCACGTCTCTCTATTAAAACCCGTGCAACCTCAAACCCGACTAACCAAATCTCCAAAACCTATCCTAGTTGATGGAGAACTCGAGTTTGAAGTCAAAAGCATTCTGGACTCCAAGATCTCCAAATCTAAACTATTCTACCTAATTGACTGGAAAGGCTACGGCCCCCAAGAGAGATCCTGGGAACCTGCTGAATATGTCCACGCTTCTCGCCTAATCAAAAGATTTCACCGAACATTTCCTGACAAGCCAAAACCCCCGGAGAAGCCCGGTTTGGGAGGGGCCTTGAGGGGGGGTACTGTCATGATCTCTGCTTCCAAAAGGTATGGGTTTTCCCAACTCCCTTGGAAGCAGATCCATAACCCAGGTTCCGAGTGCCAACCAGTCCCTATTGGGACCTTTTGGACCCAGTCCTGGCGCCAGTGGCACCAGGCTCATAAATATGCCCAGTCCCAGCGCTGGAAGCGCCGGGCTCATAATGCTTGGGTGGACTTACCTGCAGCAGACCATGCTGCTTACTTGCCTGCCAGTTGAGTCTCTGATCCTCTTCTGTTTGGAACTACTTTTCCTGTTGGGTGGGGCAGGAGCTACTCCCTAGATTCAGAACACTGGAACTCTTCTGGAAAGCAGGAAGTCTTTTCTTACCTAGACGTGGCTGTGGAAGGAGACTCCTAAGCACTACAGGAGGCTATTTAAACCACACCCGATGGATGAATCTTGCTTTGCGTTATTCTGCATCCTCAGCAGCAGAACGCTCATCGTGTCTTCTGCATCTGATCCTCGGCCTAAGGAAAAAGGCTTACCATTCTGAATCCAGTCTTCAGCAACACCTATAAAGACAAGAAAGAACAGGTTAGCATTACGGTCTTCAGTGACAGCTCTTCAGTTACCTGGTCCATCGGCTGTCACCAACGCCTCGCGCTGCATTCCGGCATCTGAAAGACAAAGGCTTACCTACTCTTCGTGCGCTCCGGAGGTCTTCACTCTGCATTCCGGCATCTGAAAGACAAAAGCTTACCAACTCTTCGCACGCTCCGGAGGCCTTCGGCGCTGCATCCCGCATCTGAAAGACAAAACAAGGTGCGTTTAAAGACATTGGGGAACTTTAATACTCACGTGCCATTACTCCTTTCCACATCTAACCCAGTGGGTATTCCGGCACCCTGCAGCCGCCCCGAACTTGTACCTGCAAAATAAAAAGACAGTTAGAGCGCATCGTGAAGCAGGCAGCAAGCGCTTACTTACGTGCTTCCAGGCGCTTCTATTCATCACACGGGCTCCATCTTCAACTCACTTCAGCCCGCCATCCGCCATCGCCGGAACCCTGCAAAACAAGAGACATCATTACTAAAGACTTTAAAGACATTAGAATTACTCGAAACTTACCGTTCGTGCAGTAAACGACGGACAGCAGTCCTCTGAAGTCAAGAGGCCTGCTCCCCTTATCCAGTGAAGAAACTGGTTACAGCACCCTGCCTCGAGGCAGATGGAGAGCACGGCGTTCACTTACCTAAGGTGAGAGCGTTAACCTTTGGGGTTCTACAGGAGAAGAGAAAGGGAAGAAGAGAGAGACATTCAATAACCCAGTTCATTAATCCCACATTTTCTATCTGCAGACATCTTACCCTTCGAGCCAGACATACAGTGCACAGAGGTCCAGCCCAAAGAGCCAGCCGTGTGTTACACATCACCTTTGAAGATACGGTATACGCCCAGTCAAGACCGGCGCCTCTACGGGAATCAGGTGAGCGTTACACTTATCATCTCATGTCCGGGACCATGGGTTGAAGTAGATTAATTAGAGCACAACATCTGTATGGGCATCCACAAACCACAACAATCTGTTTAATGTATTGCACAGCAGATCCACAAGACCATGCATGAATGCCTGAACTGATTATAGAGCTGCATTTCAGAAACATAGGTTTTACTAGGTTTTCTGAATATAAGACACAGGATCAAGTCCTGATTTCTGTATAAGAAATATTCAGGATAAGAGTTAGAACAGCAACAGTGCAGTCATATCCATAAATGTAATATTAGGAAAGTATAATGTATATATATTGTTCTTGGGAATGAAGTACTTGAGAAGAGTCATGGCATTGCATTTTGTCAAACAGGATTAAAATATGTAATAATATGAGCAAAATTACAATCTGACAGCACATTTAAATGCCACCATCTTCTCAACTAGAAGCCAATGCGTTGACTGTTTGAGCAGGAAAACCTGCTCTCCTTTTGACATGTGAAATACCAGAGGTAATACTGATTTTTTTTACTTTTTGTAGTGTATGATCATGATACTAAAGGAAAGCTGCTTGAAGGGCATTTCCATACAAATATTTGGAATGTATAATTGAGCCTCAATTACCTGTTTTGTTTTGAAGAAACAAAGGGCCAGGCCCAGCACACTGTCCTTAGTTTGAAAAATGGGGACATCAAGACAAAGTTCACAGTGTATCCTTTCACCAGTTTCTGTCATCTCACAAAGCTAGCAAAAAGGGGTTAGCTATTTAAATACAAATGTGTTCCATCAGAGACAGAGAAATACATTTGACCATTTTCAGCATGCATAAAATGGGCAAGTTTCGCAAATCTAAAAAAAAAAAAAACTTCAAGTTACTTGTGGGTAACTAGGCATGTGTACAAATGCAACTTGGTGAAAGCAGGAAGGTGGGAATGTTTTAAAACACTGAGCATGACTCTTACAGGATTTTTTGTATCCTTTACTGCTTTAATATTGGGAGCAGGAAGACACACAAGAGAGATATTGCACATGCATTCCTTACAACTAAAAGGATTGCCATCTGTAAATTACTAGCAGAGCACAAAAGGCAACGTTTCCTACTTGTGAAATGACGCTAACATGGCTTCAAATGTTTTGGATATGTATTAAAATGCAGTTTTAGTGGATAGGGGTGGTCCATGAATTAAGGAAGATTGAATCCTGATGGGTGAAAAACCAAACTAATGAAAACCTTTTAGTTAATAGGCAATTTTAAATTTGTGAAAATATTGGTTATATTTGCTTTGTTTCAAGAGAATGTTGAACCTGAAGGCAGCATTTGGGCTGATGTGTTGAAGAAATGTTAACATTTTAAAATAAAAACGAGTTCTATATCAATGAATACACAATGCACATGCAAACAAAAGTGTAACAGCTAGTCAATAATGCGTAACTATAGTCATAACTAATTACCAAATTTGGTGAAAGAGGATCATTGTGGGTCTTAGATTTTAGTAGACACAACAAAGTTAGTCTCTTTTTAACACTAGGGAAACATATATTATACATAAAGTAGCGCCAGAGCCAGCAATTATACATAGTAATGAGTCTTATTCGGTATCAATCAATGTATCCCATGTTACTTCAATTGGCTATACGAGCAAATTGTACTTATGCTGACATTGTGCTGTAGTATGTGATTCTGGGTCCAATAAACATGATAACAAGTAGACAAATGGTTCCTTACCACTGGGAGAGTATTCCGGCCTGAGTGGATGAATTAGATCCTTTCAGCGTTCCATTATTCTGAGAAGCCTGCATAATCTTGAATGCTGCAGCGATTTTCCTGGAAAATTATGAAGTCAATATTAGCCATGTATTCACATTCATATTCTATATAAGGTAAAGGTTTTCAAGACAATGCTTAATTTACAATCCTAATGGGAAAATAAGTCTTCTCTGTTAATAAAGACATTAATTTATGGCACCACGTAGCGTATCAACATATATTTCACATTTTGCATGGCTTTTTATTTGAAACATTAATTCGTTAATTTTGTAATTTGTTATAGCGCCTTTCACCATAATTATGGTCCCAACACACTTTTGTTTGAGTGCCAATAATATGGGAAAGATTGGGAGGTGCAATTGTGCATGTGTGGATTTCAGCCATTAAAGTTATGCAAGAGCAGCCAAGAACTTGGCAGTCACCCATGTCTAAATAGAGTGTTTACGGGTGCAGCAGTGGAATACTATGGATGATAGTGTGTTATTTGGAAAGCTCCAGTTCGAATTTTTGTCATTAAAAGTAGCTTCATTCTTATGGCAGAGGTGATCTGCAATAGCGTTTGTGTTGTATGTGTGTGCATGGTGTGTGGAGTAAGGCTGTGCTGTCCAGTGAGTTGCTAAGGTGCGGTGTGTGAGGGTGGAAATGGGTTAGCTGTACAAACAACATTGACTCATTGCTGGGTTCTATCTATGCACAGGAGCATTGTTGCATCCCACTGGCCTTTTAAAGGAATAGTGCACTCAGAAATATTATTGGCAAAAAAGATGACCAATAATCAAAAAAATGTCTAAAAATATTTTTTTTTATAAAAGTCCCTATGTAAAGTATTGAGCAAATGAAGCTCAAACTTTCAAATGGGAAGCACTAGGAGGCATCCATTTTGTGAAATGGATGCCGCCTGCGCTTGCCCGGCGGCACTAATGAAGCAAAAGCCAGCCAGCTGTAGTAAACAAAAGCTACGACTGGGTGGCTTTTTCTTCATTCGTGCCAGAGGACAGAGACCAGAGACTGCTGGCAGGAAAGCTGTATCTCGGTAAGTGCTAATTTCTTTTTTTAAAATAAGCACTAGCTGCAGTTTTTTTTCTGTGTTTTCCGGGCTGGAGGAGCTCGGAAAACTTAGAAATAAAACCGCAGCTTTTAAAACGTTGTATTTATGTTTGAGGAAGCTTCAGCTTGGAGCCCCATGGGCTACCACAAACACGAATACAAGGTTTTTGTATTTAAAAACATGGCCGGTTTCTTTTTAAGTTTCTCGCACTCCTCCAGGCCGGAGAAGCCAGAGAAACTTAGAAAGAAAAACCACAGCGTTTTTTAAACACAACCATGTTGTGTTTCTGCCTGCCGTGGCTATCACTTTGGGTCTCTGTGGATCCCCGAGACCCAAAGTGAAAGCCAAAGCAGGCAGAAACACAACATGGTTGTGTTTCCATGCCGCAATGTTTCAGCCTGCAGCAGCTTTCACTTTGTGAAAGCCCTGCAAGCAGAAACACAACGTGTGTGTGTGTGTTTTGAAATGCTGCATTGCTTCTCACTGCGGCAGCTTTCGCGTGGAGTCTCCTGGGCTCCCCCAACCCTGAGCAAGTCTAGGAGACTCCAAACGAAAGCTGCCGCAGTGAGAAATACAACGTTGTTGTATTTGTAAATGCCACAGTATTTACAAATACAACAACGTTGTTATTCTGAATGCGGCAGCTTTCGCTTGGAGTCTCCTGGACTCCATCAGGGTTGGGGGAGCCCAGGAGACTCCACGCGAAAGCCGCCACAGTCAGAATAACAATGTTTTTGTATTTATGATTTCCGTGGTTTTCCAACCATGGCAATCACAAATACAACAACGTTGTATTTTTAATTGATTTGCCTCGGCTTTTTGCCTTCATTTTACGTTTTCTGTGCTTACCTGGGCTTGGGGAGCACCGAAAACGTAAAATGAAAGGAAAGTGAAGGCATCCTCCTCAGCTCTGCGCTGGCTGTAGTAAGTAAAAGCTCCCAGTAGGGGCTTTTGCTGCTTGTTTAGTGCCGCCAGGGCAGAGCTGAGGAGGCTGCCTGAAATCGCAAAATGGATGCTCCCATTTCAACGCTTTGAGCCTTGTTTGCTCAAAGTGTTTACATGGGAACTTTCATTCAAAATATGTCTAAACTATGTTTTAGACCATTGGGCATCATTTTAGCAAATAATATTTCTGAGCGCACTATTCCTTTAAGTGCTTGACGAGTTCATAAAACTATCCTTCTGAGAGGTACTCAGAGAGAGAGAATGCCATTGCTCATTCCTTCTAGTGCGAAAACACAAACCATGTTTTATGATTACATGCAGCAGCTTAGCCCAGCATCATGTGTTTTAGAGTTGCCTGCAGTGCCAACCATCGCGAGGGGTCAGAGGTGCATGGTTGTCCTCCAAAAACATGATCAGCGTGATTGTCCCATGGAGTATTTAAATGCAATGCAATGCACCCCTTCAAGTCCATATGGGTGCAACACCTGGCCCACTGTCAGGGTTTGTTTTAGGTGCAAGCTGCTGAAGTTACTACCTGAGACCTCGATGTGTGCTTGGTGTTCCACAAGGAAAGTTGGATGTCAGAAAGAGGATATTGAAAGGAAGAAGAGGATACTAGCTGAGATGGGAAGGTGGGGAAGGGGGCGGGGGGGAAATATACAAAGCAGGGGGAGCTGCTGGCTGAAACGAGTGTGTGATAGATGGGGAGCAGCACGCGGTGAGGTGGGCGTTCAGGGGTCAGGGGAAATAGCAAGGTTTTGAGGGCTTTCCTGAAGGCCAGGTGATCCTTTATGAGGTGGAGCATAAAGGGGGGAGTTCCAGAATGTGGGTGCAAGGACAAAGAAGCAGGCGCCTCCTAATCTGGATATCTTGAAAGGAGGGACTACCAGGAGATGTACAGAGCCTGATTTGAGGTTTCCGATGCACGAGAGCTTGTTTTGGAGGAATTCTGGGCTTTTCTTGTGGATTACACAATGGGTAATGCACATGGCCTTGAAGGAGGTGTAACGCTCACCTGATTCCCGCAGAGGCGCCAGTCTTGACTGGGTGAATGCCGTATCTTCAAAGGTGATGTGTAACACACGGTTGGCTCTTTGAGCTGGACCTCTGTGCACTGTATGTCTGACTCGAAGAGTAAGATGTCTGCAGATAGAAAATATGGGATTAATGAACTGGGGTTATTGGGTGCCTCTCTCCTCTTCCCTTTCTCTTCTCCTGTAGAACCCCAAAGGTTAATGCCCTCACCTTAGGTAAGTGAACGCCGAGCTCTCCATCTGCCTCGGGGCAGGGTGCCGTAACCAGTTTCTTCACTGGATAAGGGTGCAGGTCTCCTGACCTCAGAGGACTGCTGTCTGTCGTTAACTGCACGAACGGTATGTTCTGGGCACTTCAAATGTCTTAAAAGTCTTTTGTAATGATATCTCTTGTTTTGCAGGGTTCCGGCGATGGCGGATGGCGGGCTGATGAGAGTTGAGGATCGAAACCGCGTGAGGAATAGAAGCGCCTGGAAGCACGTAAGTAAGCGCTTGTAGCCTGCTTCACGATGCGCACTAACTGTCCCTTTTATCTTGCAGGTACAAGTTCGGACCTTTAGAGAAGCTGAAGGGTGCTGGAATACCCACTGGATTCGGCGTGGGAAGGAGTAATGGCACGTGAGTAATAAAGTTGCCCAATGTCTTTAAACGCACCTTCTTTTGTCTTTCAGATGCGGGATGCAGCGCCGAAGGCCTCCAGAGCGTGCGAAGAGCTGGTAAGCTTTTGTCTTTCAGATGCCGGAAAGCAGTGCGAAGACCTCCGGAGCATGCGAAGAGTAGGTAAGCCTTTGTCTTTCAGATGCCAGAATGCAGCGCGAGGCGTTGGTGACAGCCGATGGACCAGGCAAGAGATGCGCTGCCACTGAAGACCGTAGTGCTAACCTGTTCTTTCTTTGTCTTTACAGGTGCTGCTGAAGACTGGATTCCAGGATGGTAAGCCTTTGTTCCCTTAGGCCGAGGATCAGAAGCAGAAGACACGATGAGCGTTCTGCTGCAGAGAATGCAGAATAACACAAAGCAAGATTCATCCATCGGGTGTGGTTTAAATAGCCTCCTGTAGTGCTTAGGTGTCTCCTTCCACAGCCACGCCTAGGTAAGAAAAGAGTTCCTGCTTTCCAGAAGAGTTCCAGTGTTCTGAACCTAGGGAGTGGCTCCTGCCCCACCCAACAGGAAAAGTAGTCCCAAACAGAAGAGGATCAGGGGTTCAACTGGCAGGTAAGTAAGCAGCATGGTCTGCTGCAGGTAAGTCCACCCAAGCATTATGAGCCCGGCGCTTCCAGCGCTGGGACTGGGCATCTTTATGAGCCTGGTGCCACTGGCGCCAGGACAGGGTCAAAAAGGTCCCAATTGGGACTGGCTGGCACTCGGAACCGGGGTTATAGGTCTGCTTCCAAGGGAGTCGGGCAAGTCCTGATCTTTTGGAAGCAGAGATCATGACAGGAGGCCACACAACTGATTGGAAGCCAGAGGAGTGTCCTGGGTGTGGTGGAGATGTGTTCTCTGGGGGAGAGTGCAAGGATGAGCCTTGCTGCATAGTTTTGAACCCATTGGAGCTTTCTCAATTGGTGGGCCTAGGTAGAGGAAATTAGAGTAGTCTAGACAAAAGAGGATGATAGCCAAGATTGTGGACACTCTAGGGGATACGGGAGATAGGGACACGTCTGCTTGGGGATGCAGAGGTGGAAGGTGCACGATCTGGAGATGTGAACGGAAAGGGTCAGGTCTGAGCTAAAAGTGGATCTAGGTTTTTGATTGAGGGGGATCCAGAGGGGGCGGGTCCTAATGAATGTGGCCATGGGATAGGTTGGGGAAGGAGAGCTGTTTTGCTGCAGATTAGGATTTGGTTTTTTCAGGAGTTGAGGATCAGGTGATTGTTAGACATCAAGAAGTCAATGTCTGAGAGGCAGAATGCGAGGTCTGGGTGTGGAGGGGAAGGGGAGTTGGGAATCTTGAGGATGATCTGGGTGTTGTCCGCATAGTTGTAACAGATGAGATTGTAGGAACAGATGAGCTTGGGGAGGGGTGAAAGGTAGAGGATTGGGACTCTGTGCAGGACTGGGCAGTGGATGGAGGAGAAAGGATCAAGAAAGATGATTTGGGAGTGCTCAGAGAAGAAAGAGGAGATCCATCTGAGGGCAGAGTCCCGTATGCTAAAGTCAAAGTGTCTGTTTGTGAGGATGGAGTGGTTAATCATGTCGAAGGCTGGTGAGAGGTCATGGGAAGATGAGAGCAGCGCAGCCCTCATAGTCTGCTGTTCTTTTCAAGTAGTCCCAGATAGAGAACAGGCAGGGTTTAGTTCCATGGAGGGATCTGAAACTCGACTGGGCAGGGTTAAGAAGGCTGATGGCTCGGTAAAGAGGAAAAGCTATGAGTAGGCTGTGTGGTCTATTCATTTGGCTATGAAGCAATTGTTGGAGATGGGCCGGTAGTTGGAGGTGAGGAAGGGGTCAAGAATGGGCTTTTTTATTAGTGGTTTGACACAAGAGGTTTTGTAATCAGATGGGAAGATACCTGCTGTTAGGGAGTGATTGATTATGCATCTGGCGAGGGTGCCTGCACAAGTGGAGGAGGGGATGTGTTTAAGTAGGGCCGGTGGGCACGAGTCTCCTGGGGAACCTGAGGGGCCTCAATTGGAGAGGAGCTTTGAGAACTTAGAGAGGGGGATTGCTGAGAAGGAGCTGAAAAGGGCTTGAATTGAGGGCAGCTGAGAAGGGGTTGCTGGTAAAGGGGGAAACAGGGTTGCTAGTTTAGCATAGACGGTGAGGTTCATATCAATGCTGTGTTGAACTGTGTTGAAGTTGTGGCCAGAGAGGGTACGCGGAAGTCAGGGCTGAGAAGAAGATAGCTAAGTGATCAGTCCAGATGAGAGGGTGAGTGAGGCTGGAGGAGATCAGGTTGGATGAGCTGAACACTACACCTAATGTGTGACCTGTAATGTGGGTAGGGCCAGATAGGATTTGGTTCAGGTTAAGGGTTTCCATGTTGTAAATGAAATGGAGGGTAATGGGGCTGAAGGGGATGTTGAACCAGATGTTTAGATCCCCAAGAACAGTGACTGTTGGGTTGGAAAGAAGTATAGCCGATACAGATTCCTTCAGGGAGTTCGTGAAGGTTCTATCATAGCCCGGGGGTCTGTAAATAAGGAGGAATCTTAAGGAGAGGATTAGTATTTTACTAACAAGTATTTACAGTCATCATTGCTGGGTTGTTTCTCGACGTGTAAGGGTGTGAGGTGAGGTTTCCGAAGAATGTCTGTGACCCCCTGCTTTGCTGGATCTGTTGTGGGTGATCTGGAAGTAGCCTGGGGGGAAGGCCTCATGTGCAGAGGGGAGGAAGTAGTCCGAAAATCAGGTTTTAGTGATGAAAAGGACGTCATGGTTTAAGGTAAAAAATCATGTGTTGTTCCTTGTGACTGATCTGGCATTGATGAGGATGCAGGATATGGCTAAGGGGCATTGTCCTGACCTGGTTTGGTGTGGGGATAAGGAGGGAGAAGCTATGGGTGGGGAAGGGGGGAATTGGTGGGGTAAGAAGATGGGGATGGAGAGGGAGAGTATAGATTTAGGCAAGGGGGTAGGTGTGTAGCAGAGAGGGAAGGAGAGGGGTCTCAAGGACAGATGAGGGAAGGAGTGTGGCTGGTGGTGGCTTTGGGCGGAAGGTCTTCTCTACCTGGGCTGACAAGGAGCTGCCACAGGTGTGTGGGTGAGGGTGGGAGGGGCTGCAGAGTCGGACGTATTGGCCAAGGCTGAGTGGGCTGTGCTTAATGAAGCAAAGGTTGAGTGCCTAGGCAGGGGCAATTGGGCTGGGAGGGAGTTAGGGGCTGGTGGTGGTGAGAGTGGTGAGAGAGAATGGGGCACAGACGTTTATCAGGGAAAAGTGAAAGAGGATGGATAGGCTTGGGTAGCAGGGGAAGAGGAGTATGAGTGGGGGAGGTTGAGATATAGTGGAGGAGGAAGATAGCAGAGGAAGGTAGGGGTGGCAGAAAGGTCTTGCAGTTCTGGGCTGGCAGGTGGGTGCCTGGGGTGTGTGGGTGAGGGTGGGGGGTCATCTGAAAGGGACACTTTTACCATGGCTATGTGAGCTGCACTGAGGGAAGAGAAGGTTGGATGTAGGATGTGAGGGGTTTGGGCAGGGCTGGAAAGGAGGGAGGAGGGCAGGGGTATAACTGGAGGAGAGGGTGAAGGGTTGGCCTAGGGGATGACGAGGGGACAGGGGGGTTGGGCAGGTTTGGGCTGGTTCTGAGAGGAAAGGAGGGCTGGGGGAGGGAGGACAGGAGAGAGTGAGGGACGTCTCACAGTGTGGGCTGGAGGTGTCGAGGTGGGAGGCGGAATAGGGGAAAGGGGTGGAGGGGAGAGCTTCTGATTTCTGAGGTGCCAGAGGGCCCCTGTGGCCTTGGAATTATTTGGCATGGTTGAAGACTAGGTTAGATGCAGGAGAGGCGACTTGATTCAGGGTCAAAATGACTGCATGTAAGAAATATGACTAACTAGCAAAATTAGGCTTGATGCAGAAAAGAAGTCTCCTTTGCACAATGAGGCTATGTGTACGATATGGCTGGCTCATACAGAGTGCTAAATGTAAGATATACTACCTTACACCAATAGGCTGAGTGCAAAATATGGCTACTTTACACAAATGGGCTAAATGCAGTAAGTGTCTACCATAAACAAAAGGCTAATGCACGAAAAAGCTAACTTACCGAATAGGCTGAATGTAGAAAGAGTCTGCCTTAGACCAGTAGGCTATTTGCGAGCTCAGGTTGATTTACTCAAAATAGGCTAACTGGAAGATAAGGCCGGCTAACACTGAGTGCTAACACAAGGCAATTTTACCTTACACCAATAGGATAAATGATACCAGTGTCTGACTAAACAAATGGGCTAAATTCAAGATAAGGCTAACTTACACAAGGGTTAACTGCAACAACAAACACACCACACAGACCGTCACACAACAGCCCACGACAGACTCACACCGGATACCACACCAAAAAAGCTCAGCAAACGGTGTTAACTGAACTGAAGGTGTCAACAGTATATCACAGCTCCCTTGCTCCTCTCCAAACTTTGTCCTATTAACACGCCCTAACCTACTCCCCATTTTTTCAGATCCACCAGAGCGCCAGGGGACCACTCTGGTGGTTATAGTGCATGGTACAAATATCCTTTAACATTAACATTAACAAGATAAGACTGACTAAAGCGATGGGCTAAATGCAAGATAAGTCTAACTTAAGTAAAGGGATAACTGCGACTAACACTGATGTGCTAAAAGCAAGGTAAGGCTAACAAGGCTACCCTACACAAATAGGCTAAGTGCAACACGTGTCTACCTTAATCAATAGGCTAAATGCAAGATAAGGCTAACTTACACAAAAATGGCTCACTGTAAGATATGAATGATTAACACAAGCTATAAGGCTGACTTTCACAAGTAGTCTAGATGCAAGATATGGCTGACTAACAGTCATGGGCTTGAAACAAAGTAAGCGTCCTTTACACTAATAGGCTCGATGTAACAGATGTCTACCATAATAAAGTAGGTTAAGTGCAAGATAACGTTAACTTACCCAAGTATGCTCAAAGCAAGATAGGCTGACTGACACAGATGGGCTAACAGTAGGTTAGGGCTAAAGTTTTATGAATAGGCAAATGCAATATTTGGCTGACTGACATTGATGTGCTTGGGGCAAGATAAGGCTAACTTACACAAAAACGCTAGCTGCGAGATGTGACTGACTAATGCAGGTGGGCTAAATGAAAAATAAGGTTAACTTTCACGAATAGGCCTCAATGCAACACGTGTCTACCTTAAAACAAATAGGCTAAATGCAAGAAAAGGCAAATTTAAACCTAAAGGCTAGCTACGAGATGTGACTGACTAATGATAATGAGTTATATATATAGTGCCTTAATCATCAGTGCTTTACAGAGCACATATTTACATACAATATCGCCCAACCGAAATCGGTACTCATTTATGGACCTCTGAACAATGAAAGGCTGAGTGTGCCTTGCCCGGATTCGAACCTGCGACCTGCAGATCACATTAAGATTGCAGCAGCAAGTGCTCAACCCGCTGAGCTATCTTACCGGGTAATGCAAGAGGGCTAAAGCAAGATAAGGCTAACTTTCACAAACAGGCTGAATGCAACAAGTGTCTTCCTTAAAACAAGTATGTTCAATGAAAGAAGGGGCTAATTTACACAAAAAGGCTAACTGCGAGATGTGACTGATTAATACAGGTGGGTTCAATGCAAGACACATTTAACTGTCATAAATAAGCTAACTGAAAGTTATGGCTGACTGACACAGATGATTTATATGCAGAATAGGCTGACTTTCACTAGTGGGCTAAATGCAAATGTGTTTAGCTTAGGGGACAATTGTCTAAAATGCAAGATACGGCTAAAATTATGGGAAAAAAAGGCTAACGCAAATGGGCTAACTGCCAGAAAAGGCTCACTTTAACATTATACCTGGTTTAGAGCAAAGTAGTGTTCAAGTGGCAAGGCTCTTTGGCAGTGGAGTGTGTGGGAGTGCACCTAATGTCTACACCCCGGGAATCATTTTCACAGGTGATAGTGTTTCAGGCATATTGCAATGTGGCTAGTCTGCCAGCTTTTCTGGGATTGTAGGAGCCATGAAGCCATCAAGCTATGAAACTGTACCTTTACCAATGACCCATCACAACTGCTGCATGGTATGCTACGATAAATCATTTATAATGCACCGCTGCACAAGCGTTTCTAGCCGCAATAGCCACCACTGGTGGTTGTAGAGAGTGGCCAGAGTGGTCTGGTTTCAGGTGGATCATGGTTTGTGTCTTGCCAGTTGGCTGTGTGATGTTAAATGCAAAACATTATTATATGATTCATTTAGAACACATATAATGACTTTTCCCCAGCCATATGCCCCAATGGTATTGGTGGAAATGGCAAAAGTAGCCTTCTGCCATTACATTTATTCGCATCCCAGACTTTTTTAGCAGGGCACACCATCAGAATGTAAAGGGGGAACACATGAAGTGGTATAAGATCAATGAATGGCTGGGTCAGCAGGGTCATTTTCCTCTAGTGGGGTTAGAAAGTGGATGGTTTGCAACTTCTTGAATGGCTGTCATTACGTCATGGTCCTGAAGTGGCCTCCACTATCCCCAGGAGGCATAAGTGTAGTAGGGGGCCACGCAAATTAACCTCAACCATTTCAGCTTTTATGTCTTATGTAAGCGTCCTCATTAATGGGACAGAGAAAATAGAGCCACGTGGGTAGATAGTGATCAAGAGCTGGAATGTATTGGCACAGCTGTAAACTAGGTGTCTTTGACTGGAAGTCCTATATCTTGGGATCTGATATAGTAGCATTGCAGGGAACACTGGCAGTGCATCTGATAAATAAAAGGAGATTTTTCACATTTCACGTTCTCGCAATTCCTATTCAGAGAGATAGGGCTAAGAGTGGCCTGCACATTTGGATCCCCATAAACCTACTGATTTGAATGATGCGGGGGCCACCACTCCACCTAGTTTCCAGCCTATAATTCTTAGGTCATGTCATTAGTCAAATGCAAGTATCCATTTAAACCATATTACACTTTATTATATACATCCTAGAAGGAGTGTGCCTATCAGGGCATTGGACTGCATATCTGAGCTACTGGAGTGCTTGCTTCAGCACCCTGTGGGCCATTGGCAAATGATCAAAGTGGTTTTGAGAGACTTTAATAGTGAACTCAAAGGGGAGTCCACTGATACAGAGGTAATAGCCTTGGATCTGGCTATACAGATACCACCTATGGACATAGATGTCATGTAGAGAAAGAGAGTGGATGTCTGCCTCGTAGAAGAATCAGTGAGCATGACCATCGCTCACAGCCCACCATCCCACACCTTCCAGTCTCCCAAGGGGCAGAGCATCATCAACCTTTGTCTTATGGTAATTGCTGCTTGGGCATAGCTTTGAGATGTTGTGGCAGAAACAAGGCTTGATAGAGACTACTACACTGTTTTGGTCACACTGACTGACATCTTTAAGACTACTAGGAAGTCTTAACTTCCCACTAATGGCATGATATATTTTGTAGCCTTCAATAATGAGTGTAATATGCTGGGCTACTTTAAATCCTGAGGGTTTTATTTCCTAAAATCATGAGATCAATAGGATCAATTTTTGGATAATCTTAGGGGGAACTAGTGAAATACAATGAGTTAAGGATGTATTTGCTCAAATCAAGGTCACAATGACAGTACCCGCCATGGAGAAGAGGGGAGAATCTGGAGGTGTCAGCAATGAGAGCAGCAGTCCATGGTCCAAGTAAGGATGGTACAATAGGGACTGATTCGAGTTAAAGAGGAATTTTTCAAGGGTTGTTGGAGCTGCCATTACCAGCATGATGACAACTGGCAGAGGGAGAGAGAGATGAACACAAGTTATACTATGGCATAGATGACTTAAAACCATCCAGCAAATGGATAGCAAAACCGTCTAGACCATAGTCACATGGTGAACAAAATATTATACCCCAGCACTGAGTTTGAACATTGAGGAATGTGCCTGGAGCTGCTACTATCAGGGCCCATCACAGTCTATATGCAGTTCACTTAGACCCTGACAAATGCAGGGCTTGCATTATGTGTAAAAGGGAACGAAAGGGTTTCAGTATTCCATCCATTTCAACTCAGGAGGTCTTAGATTAGATCCAAGAGCAGCAAGGTGGCAGGAGGCACTGCTATTTCTGCTGACTTGTTTCTGGCCAATCATGGTATTTAGGCTCCTGTACTTGGCAGCTTTAATAATTCTAGTTTGGCCACAACCGTAGATACCAAGGCCTGAAAGGTCAGAGACAATATGCTATTTTTAAGAAAGGTGAAAGGAATGAGCGGGCAGTTTTTGCCTGTATCGCTTGCTAGTGTGACTTGAAAAATATTGTTTTAGGCCCCTCTATTATCAGCTACTGGATTGGAATGAGGAGCGATCTTCCCTGAATGAGGACAAGCAAGGCTTTGGTGCAGGAGCAAGAAACATTAGACCAATGTTTTAGACTGACCCTGATTGTGATCTAGTGCCAATACATAAGGAAGATACAGATCTACCTATGCTTTATTGAATCTAAAAGAGTCATTTGATTCCATAAGCTGTCCTCTCCTACTGTCCTGAACGCTAGATGTCACATCAATGGAATCCTCCAAATCCGAATATTCCCCCACCAACTTCTCCTCACCTGAGTCCGCTGTGGACCACCCACACCTCCTGTCTATCTTCCGTCTGAAGGTCTTCTTCTTTTTATAGGGGAATGGCCTCCCTCGGATAGAAGCCACTGTGTCGCTGTGTAGGTAAATAGTGAACACAGGACCTCCTTCCGTGAGCGCCTGAATCAAGAGGAAAAAAGCTGTAGGCTCGAAAAAACCCTCTTGTATAATCCAAATCGATGATACTGCAGGTACTGTCGTGGATCCAAGGACCTTCCGAGTGGAATGCGGAAAACCAGGCCAGTGGGTAGCGAAGGCAGAACTAGACTGGTCACGTGGAGTCTGAAGCCGGGAGACCACGAAAACCAAAAGACAATACAGGTAAGAAAATCAATACAAAAAAGGGCAGAAGAGCGGGAACAAGAAGAAGAGAGGGAAGGACTGTGGAAGATGGCAAAGTAAGAGGCGCGGAAAGAGCCTCGGAAATAAAACAAAGAGAGAGAAACAGCAGAGGACAAGGGAAAAAGCAGACCGCAGTAAAGACAGTGGTGGAAGGCGCACAGAAGCTGTCCGGGAGAAAATAAGAGCAGGGTAAGCAAGCAAGCAGAAGGCAGCAACCGCTGCAAGAGGAAATAACAAGGGAGTGTAAACCCAAAGAGAAAGAAAAGCTCCAAAGGGGGGCTGCAACGCAAAGCGTAAACAGGGGGCGGGGCTAAAATAGAAAACAGGAAGAAGATGGCCAGAAAGACTAGACCGAAACAGGGAAGAACATTACAAATGTAATGGGAAAATCAATGGCGGCGCAAGCACCAGGCATGCCCCAATCGCCAGGATGGCAGGTGCATGACACCTACGGGAAGCTATTGAGATTTTAGGGATGGATGCTAATTTTTTACTGGTCTGGTCATCTAGTAAAATGACTCTTTCAGACATATGGTTGAGTTAGTGTTTGACAGGTTTATGACTCATTCCAATGCTATTTAACCTTTTCTTTTAACCATTTTGGAGCTTGGTGGAGCAGGTTAATGCTGAAGTTCCCCAAATGGGAAGCGCTAAGAACCCTGTGTTACAATTTGCACCAGTTCAGGAAATCGAGATATTGTTCAAGGAAAGGTCTTACAATAAACCAAGTTGAACAAATGCTATGGCATTAGGGTCCCATAGGCAGCTCAATTACAGTTTCTCCTTCAAAAATTCTAGCCTTCAACTCAGTTAAATCATTTGACAACCTGACAGGCAGGATCTCATCTGGTGGATCACGGGGATCGCAAGAGATAACAAGTATGATAATGCTATATGGGCTCTGTAGGAGTATGATTCTAATTTCAACATTATGACAGACATTTCAACAGTTAGACTCATTTCAGCATGCCCATTTTTGCCGGGGTTTGAACTTCAACTGGGGCCCTGGGTGTGTAACTCATTACAGGACTAAAGAGTGTGAGTCTCAGGCAGAATTAAGTAGGTGCCAATGTACAAGCACATGCTTGAAATTGCACTTTGCTTCAGGGTGTTATTTCAATGAACTGAACTGCATTAAACATAACACTAACCTAAATATAACATACCAATTAACCAACCCCATTTGACATGTAACAGATTCCCATAATAAGATTTAGTCAAAATTAGCTCACGAAATATGATGGATGATTGATGAAAATGCATAATGCTCTGAAAATGGCAAGAAAAATGTACTTTAGGCGTGCTGGCTAGACTTGCCTGTGTGGTAAACTTAAGAATATGAAGATACGTTCTGCTAAAACATAGCTTTGTTTTGGAGCAGGAAGTGCAAGAGAAAAATGAAACATGTTTCTCTTCAGCAATGCAGTGAATACAATAAGGAAGGCACAGAGAAAAGTCACGTGATGTGGGTAGGTCTGGACAAGAGTACGTCTGGACAAGGGGAGGTGCTTGTGATTGAAGGGGGTGTCATAGAAAAGGCTTTGGAGGCAGAGTAGAGGGGTTTCTCTTCTGGCACTGACTGACGAAGGAGCAGAGGGCTGGCTGGGCAGACAGAGTTCAGTGCATGCAGGCTGACTAAAAGCTGAATCTACCTACTGGCTTGGCGATCCTTAGAAAAGTGGCAGTCTTGAGAATCCTCATCTGGGTGTCACTGCGCAAGGCAGGCAGAAATATTGGGGAAGATTTCACTGCCAAGCTGAGTCAGGAATATAACCAACAGATCTAGGTAATTAAGGGGTGAGTGGAGTGAGTGGTAACTTAGCTTTGCTCAAATAGTTCAGTTCATTTTAGTTGCTGTACTAGAGATTTTAATTTAAACGTTCATCTACTACTGTGTTCATATTTCTCAATGTTTTGCGGTTTTTTTTTAAAGAGCATTTTTCTTGCCAAGTTGTCCAAAGCCATGGACAATTGGCAGGGCTTTGCACAGATAAAGCGCTGAAACCTATTGCAAGAAGAAATGTACTTGCACTGTGAATTACAATGTGGGCATAAGTGTCACTCTGTGGAACTTGCATAAGTGTCACTCTGTGTAACTTGCATAATTCTATTTTATGATAGAGAACAAATTCAAAAAGTAATTTAGTCTCATTATATTTATTCCGCATTCACTCCCTTTCATTTGACAAGCTTAGAAAGATGCAGGCATGCAGTAAGAAATATCTCAAAGCAAAATAGCCGCAGTGAGCTGTTTATTTAGAGAGACTGAATGAATGTGCAGTATTTCAATTGCATGCTTTACATTTGTTGACACTCAGCCAAAAGAGCATCATTTGGTACCGTACATAAGATCTTACAGGAGGGCACGAGCCATCTATTCAGAGTGTATGCAGTCCAGTATTTGTTGGTTGTTAGTGACCCTGGTAAAGATAATGATTAGGCAGTATTCTGAAATCAGTCTCACCACTATAAAAAAAATACCCCAACAAGTTTACCACAAATACCACTAAATACCACCATAGGAAAGATACCACAATAAAATACCATGAAGTAATAGATATAATACCAAAATATATATCCAACAGATTTGGTGCGTTGTCCATTGGGAAACTTTAAACCAGTTACTGGGTGTGGCCTTGCATTATAAAGCATAACCATATTGTGCACTCATTAATTGAATTAGGGCTGTGTGGTAGCCGCCGTACTGTGTACTTATCTGACTCACATTATTGTGTTATTGGCAATAGAACCGCCACGTCCCAGATTCAGGCTAAGTTTTCTGAATTGTCAAATTATCTTGAGGCAAAGCTTTATGCCCATGCAGTTTGGTCCTCAGAAAATGTGACAACATGGAAAGACAGAATTACCACAGAAGTAGAATGGGAGACGTTTGAAAAAAACTTTGATTAAGGGAGCATTGTGCAGGTGTGCCTCCTTAGGCTATTCAGAGCACCAGAACGCAAGGAGGAGAACAAATGCATCATCAGACTATGAGCAAAACTGTGGTTCCTGCTCCACAGGTCCATAAAGATGCAAGGGAATGACAGTGACATTATTAGCAAGTTACAATGCAACTTGGACAATGAATGTGATGAGGTGCAGCAATTGAACGCAGTTTTAAAGCAGAGGGAGCTAGACACAGAATTGCAAGCTAAATGCAGCGATATGGCTGCTCAATTGACTCAGAGAGAGAAACAATTTAATGACAGTGAGCAAGAATTAACCCACTTAAAATTAATTTTAGATTAAGTAGTACAAGATAAAGATGGTGCTATTGCGGAAACGCAAGCCCTTAGAGAAGGTGGAAAGGAGAAAGTAGAGAATTCCATGCTATGGAACAGGAGATATTTAAATTACTGGAACATGAGAAAAAGGCCAAAACGCTTAATCAGTATCAGACACAAATCAGTGTTTTGCAAGCAATAATCAATTAAGTCCGGGATGAGAATTCTGATCTTTGTCATGAGGCAGAACAGCTTCATGGACAGTGCAATAATCTAGAACAGCAAATATTAAATCTCATATTAGAGGTAAATCAACAAGGTACTACATTTTAATGGAACTGAATTCAATCACAGCTCTGGCCAAGGAAACAATTTACCAACAGCTGTCCCTGTGGCCAGTCCTGGTTATAACCCAATTGTGGGGTCTGAATCACCTGTAAATATTCACATGCATTTTTGTCAACAAAAGAACTGGAATGAACAACAAAATGACACACCAGAATGCACCATGTAGTTGTATAAAACATATGAAATTCATCAAGACTTTAATTAAACCATTCAAATAGGGAGGCGATTGTGATGTGATATGATAATTTATGTATAACACGCCCATACACAAGTGTTTCAAAGAGTGACAACACAAAAAAGGAGTTGGAGGTGAAAGAGCAAAGGGCTAGAGTGGGAAGATACTTCAGAAGAGAAAGCTGGAGATATTTTGGCCCCAGGCCCCAGAAGGCCTTGTGGACAAAGCAAAGGGTCTTGAATTTGATCCTTGCATCCACTGGGAGCCAATGGAGAGATTTCAGTGTTGCAGAAATACGATCCCTGAGTTTGGGGCCAAGGACAAGTCTTGCAGTCCTGTTCTGGATGAGTTGCAGAGGACAGATTGTAGAGGAAGGCAGATTTAAAAAGAGGCTATTATGATAGTCAAGCCTATAGAAAACCAGGGCTCTAGAGACATTGAGCTTCTGGGGGAAGGAGAGGAGAGGGAGGATACCCCTGAGGATGTGAAGTTGGTAGTTTGACTTCTTAGCAATGTCGGAAATGTGATGGGAAAATGAAAGAAAGGAGAAGAAAATAACCCTAGGGTTCTTAGCCTTGCAGGTGGTTGCAGGGGTGGCAAGGGAGGCCGGCCAGTGAGTGAGGGGAAAGAAGGGTGCTGGTCTGCAATGAGGAGGATCTCTGTTCTGCTGACATTCAGGCAGAGGTCATTGGCGACGCACCACTCTTGAATTGCAGATAAACAATCCAGGATGAGAGAGGGAGAAGAGGCGGCACTAGGGAACCTGAAAGCAAGGTGGGTATCATCCACATAGCATTGGACGTTGGTGCAGAGAGCTGCAATGCAGTGAGTGAGGGGTTCCAGGATTTGGTTCAACAACCAATGAGAGAGGTTAGACCCCTGGGGAACACTGCAGGTGGAGAGATAGATAGACAATAAGGAGCCCAGTTGGACCTGGGAGGGTCGATCAGAGAGGAAAGAGGTTAAACAGGACAGAGCCTGATCAATGATACCCAGGTTATGACGAAGCCGGTTCAGCAGGATGACATGGTTAACCATGTCAAAGGCAGAGGAGAGATCGAGTAGGATGAGGACAGATGGGAGATTAGAGCCCAGGTTGGAGAACAAGTCTTCACGGATGTTCAGGAGAGCAGTTTCCATGCTTCTGGCTGCTCTGAAACCAGATTGATGGTCATGGAGATTGCAAACAGATTTGGTACGAGCATTAAGCTGGGAGATGGCTAGCTTTTCCAGGAGTTTTCCAAGGAAAGGAGTGATAGAGATAAGGCGATAGCTAGCCAGAAGGATAGGGTCGGCCGAGTGCTTCTTGAGAAGAGGGTGCACAAGAGAGTGTTTCAGGGGCTATGGCAAGGTGCCGGAGGTGAAGGAATGGTTGCAGAAGCAAGCCAGGACAGGGGTAAGGGTGTCAATGTGGTCCTTGATGGTTTTGGAAGAACAGGGCAAAACCTGTTTGTATGAGGTTTTCATAGATCGTACTTGTCTAGATACCTCATCAGGAGAGTACAGAGGAAAGTCATCAAAGGGAAGGGGGTGGGCGCTGTGGGGCTGGTGGAGAAGAGAGCATGGGGGCAGGGGGAGGAGAATTAGAGAGTGTGGCTAGGATTTGCTGAGTTTTAGAGATGAAGTGGGAGGCAAGGGATGTGCAGAGGTCCTGGGAGGGGACAGGAGAGGTAGAGAATGCAGCAGGATTGGCCAGCTCCTTGCAGATTTTAAAGAGTTCGGCTGAGTTGGTTGATGCCGCAGAAACGCAGGCTTGGATGTGGGCTCTTTTCTTGGTGAGGACAGAGAGTCGGTACTGTTTTTGAAGCAGCCAGCAGGCCAGTTTGTCAGAGAGTGTACAAGATGCCAACCATTTCCTCTCAGCCACCCAACATTTACGCTTAAGGGTGGCGAGGTCAAAGTCATACCAGGAATTGCACTTGAGTTTTGGCTTCATGCAGATCCTCCTTACAGGGGCACATTAGTCAAGAGTACTAGAGATAGCAGAGTGGAGCTTGGACAGGGCTATGTCAGGGTGTATGTCGGACAGAGGTGGAGAGAAGGATGCAGCGAATGCCTCAACTGACACACGCTTCATGGGTTGAATGACTGAGAAGGTGGGTGGCAGTGTGGGGGTAGGCTTGGCCTGAGGGGTGGGGAGAGAGAGCTGGGAGGAAAGGAGAAAGTGGTCGCTGCAGGAGAGAGGGGTGGTGAGAGAGTTAGTGAGGGGGAGATCTGAGGACATCAGAGCATCAAGAGTGTGCCCTGCAGAGTGAGTCAGACCAGAAGGAAGAATAGAAAGAGAAAGGGAGTCACAGAGATTACAGAAGAGTTCTGTGTGAGACAAGAACCATCCAGGTGGATGTTAAAGTGACCAAGGAGGAGGAGTTGAGTGGTTGATGCCAGGAGAGTGGAAGTGAGGACAGACCACTCGGAGAGGAAGGAGGTGATTGGACCAGTGACTGGCAAAGAGTGGCATCTGGCGGAGTCCGTCGCAGAGTTCAGTCTGCAGCAGTCTTGTTGGTGAGAGGAGCTGCAGCTACTGGGCTACTGGAATTTGAACTTGCTTTTCTGTGTCTCCTGGGCGTGTGCACCTTTAAGGAAAACAACCTCTATTGCCTTTAAATACTCCTGGCAAGCGCGGAGCGCGTGCAGAGTTCGGGCGCAGAGTTCAGTCTGCAGCAGTCTTGTTGGTGAGAGGAGCTGCAGCTACTGGGTTACTGGAATTTGAACTTGCCTTTCTGTGTCTCCTGGGCATGTGCACCTTTAAGGAAAACAACCTCTACCGCCCTTTAAATACTCCTGGCAAGCGCGGAGCGTGCGCGGAGTTCAGGCGCAGAGTTCAGTCTGTAGCAGTCCGCAGCTGAAAGCAGAGGTAAGCACCAACATATGGCCGAAATTGGGCCACAGACACTCTCAAAGTTAAAGCAATCTTTACAATTGCGAGACTGTGCTTTGAATGAAAACATGTTGAGCCAACAAGGTGATGTGTTAGAACTAACAGGGTTTTGGGGGTATGACTGGTCAAGGGGGCAGCCTGAGGAGTGTGAAGACTTATTGCCAACAATCCAAAGATCCCAAAGCTCTGAATCCCAAATAACACCCCAAAAAACACCCATACCATCCCTTGTGCAAATTGCTACGGAGAGTCTGCACGCCGTAAGACAGCATACAAGGCCAACAAGTCCGGCAATGAAACTCGATGCGGCAGTAGCGCCCAATGTCGATGCCAATGTCGAGGACGTATTCACTAACACTGCTGCAAGCGCCCCGTGGGCTGAGGCGGAGGTCTTGACTAGCGAGGCGGCTGAGGCTGGCGGTGAATCCTACATGAAGGCAGACTCTAACATGGATATGAATGTAGACAAAAATGCAGATGCAAGATCGAACGTGATTGAAGTAAACATTACTGCCTTCCAATCTCCGTTCGATGTAACTGACACAGAGTTGCTGGAGATGGAAGTTCCCCTGTCCCACACGGACATAAAACTTTTAAAATTCACTTTTCCGGAGAAAACAAAGGCGGGCAGCACAAACATCACAAATATCGCTGCCACAGAGCCACTTGTCGCGGGTAAGCGGTCTACAATGGAGACGCAAAGTAACATTAATAAAACAAACACTGTGCTTCCTGAGAGAGGCATGAAAGCATTACTGGAGAAAATCGGCACTGACGCGCCGAGCAAGAACAACAATGTTATCCCACAGCCCCTCACAAAAACTGTACCAGTTCTGCCAAGAGAATCAAGCACATACTTCGATGGGTTTGACCTTGCCGGGCAGGAAGCTAGACTCACAGAGCATCTTAGAGCAGACTTTGAAATAATGAAAGAGCGATTGACTGAGAGCTTTGCAAATTCCAGCAAAAAAAGACTAAGCTTGGACCCAGAAAATTCTCAGATGGCAGAAGCAGGAAGTTTGCTGCACACCCCACACACAAATAATGCAGCACAAGTGCAATATGAAGACTTGACTCTATCTGAGGAACTAGTGTCCGCCCGCACCGCGCACCAGGACCAAAGAGTAAAATACTGCACAATCATGACAATAGGCCTTTTCAAAATATTAAAGATAAAACCTTACCGACAAGGCTTTCGTCTCACTGCTCTACGCCGAAGATGCGGTCTGAAATGAACGGTCCTGGCCAGCAGTCTCAAGGAATTGTGGGACTTGGAGTACAAGGTGATCATGAGCCGATCAACATGAGTAAAGAAAAGGAACACACACATGCTGTCAAAGAGTTGTCTTCTTTGAAAACCAACTTGTCGGCGGCCACTTCCATACAGATCCATAAGAATGTATTAGCAGCGACGTCGCTGGCGCTAATCCCCTTCACCAAGCTCTATGAAAATCTACACGAAGCAGTACACAACAATGGGGCAATGCTGGGTCAATTAAATGAAAAGCTAACAAAAATGGAAAGTCTGAATACAATGCTACAAGGCCGTTTGGACAACGAAGCTGCAACGTCAGTACTTTGGCAAAACAGACTCAACGATGCAGCCGTTAAGGACATTCTTGAAAAAAAAACGCTGATGGACGCCATGATCGGGTGCATGAAACAAATGACCGACATCTCAAAATACAAGTCAACTACGGCCTCGGAAAAGAGTTGCAGCATCTCAAACGCGACAACACTGGTAAATATGCTTACCGAGGCTCCTCCTATGTTTCACAATACGAATATGCAGAATAATGATGTTCAAGCTGCAAGCGCCTCACGAGGACTAATGAATACAATCCTTGAAGGAAATAACACACAGCTGCTCAACATTCCAAACAGGAAACTATCAGCTCAGAGTGTGAGTTCAAACTCGTTAGGCCCGAGTAACGCCCATAACATTGAGCGTGCAACTAAAGCACCCGTGATCTCTGACAAGCCCGTCAAAAAGGCAGAGTCTTCCAAAAAAGATCCCATGCAAAAGTCCCCCGTCGTTGCACATTGCTCAACAACAAAAATGTCATTTGGAATATTTAGTGGGGCTGCAAAAACCTTGAAAATTGCCAACGTAAAGCAGAAATCGCAAGAGGCGGGTCTTGGCCCAACCAAAAAAAAAAGGAGAAAAAGAAAAACTGTGCGCCGGATAAAGTGACTAGCAACTCAAGAAAGTTTATAAGAAATCTATCTACACCTGCCAAACCAAGTCTATTTGTATGAGAAAAAAATGGGGATACCGCTAAATCAAGACAAATGGGCGGGATGAAAATTGTAGAGGACATAACGACGAAAGTGCTTCCACCTAATCCAAAAAAACTACTAAGATTGTACTCTGATGTACAGTCAATCCATTCAGTTATGTCATCTGAAGAGCTATGCAACCTTTCGACTTACTCCGAAGAATACGAGGAGGAAAACAGCGCTGAGGGACACGAGGCAAGCTCATCTTGCCTCAATGATATGGACAGGCAGGACAGAATGGCCGAGGAGCCAACCTCAAACCCTTGGATTGCAAAAACTCAAAATGGTGCAAAATCTGATGGCGAGGGAGCACCGGGAGAAAGACAAAGAAGAGCTGGAACCAGACAAGAAAAGGTTTCGCCCATAGTCAGTCAAGGAAGAGCTGCGGAAAGCCAAAAATCAGTTGCTCAAGAAATTAAATTAAAGATGCCAGTGAAATTGAATCCAAAATTAACGGCAGCACAGAGACAGAAGGAACTAAGTCAAGCCGAACAACAAAATCTGGTGGAGCCCAAGCCACTGACTTCAAAAACGTGTGTTGTGAATGTATTTGAGGATGATAATGATGTGAATTTAAACAGAGGAAACGTAATCCGACTTTTGCACTCAGTACCGGCTCTAAGGACAGTGTCCTCTCTAGACATTGCTATCGTTGAATACATTTCAGAAGAGCAAGCCAGCAGAGTCTATTTGCATATAAAATCTCAGGCCGTACGCAAGACCATTTTTGGGCCGCAAAAGAAGAATTGCTGCTTCTGGGCTTTGAGATTTCGGAAGCTATGCTTGAGACACAAACAAATCAACCCAGAAACAACGATAATCGCTCGAATGGGGTCACCAATGAGCAGCGCAGAGATGAATTAAGGCAACACCTGACTCTAGCGCCAAACTCACAACAATCATCTGGAAAAAGTAAGACTGGCGGGAGAAATCATTAGCTAAACCAGAGCTCCGTCGAAGCGTCCTCGACATTGATATTTTGGAACACACGAGGTTTCTGACATTTATATGATGATTTTCCTGTGGAATTGAGTAACAACTTCGCAATATGCCTCCAGGAAACATGGTTGAGAAGCCCTCCGGTGAAAGATGGCTATGTCCCTTTGTTAAATCCAGCAGGGAAAAACTCCCAGGGCTGTCCATTCTCAGGCCTAATAACGATGATAAAGATTGGGACAAACTGGGAAGTGATTGAATCTGAAAATCCAAGCATTTTTGTTCAAAGCATGCTGATGCAACATTCTACTGACAAAACATCTAAACTGCAGCAGTTGTTGCTAATTAATGTGTACTGGAACCCAGTTCAGATAACTTCAGAAAAGTTTGTGTCATCTGTAATGATGATTATCGATAAACATCAACAAATTCACCATGACCTTCTCATAATTGTATGTGGCGACATGAACATTACATGGTTCGATGCAAACAGAGACCGTATCATTGAGAGCAGGAAGGAAGGGCAAAATAATCATTCAAGAAGAGCAAAATCGGAAACCGAAATGGAGGCACGTGACTGCGACATGGCCAATGGACAGGGCAAGGGCGACACACCGCCTAATTACACCTGGCATAATATGGGCTATGAGAAGACACTGGACTATATCTGGCTATCAAAATAATTTTGGCACAAAATCGTGAGCTTGAGAACAACATCGACAACAAACAGTGACCATGAAGCACTGGTAATGGCCATGACCCTACCTCAAAAATTAGAAACATCGATATTGGTCCAAAATTTGGAGGTAAATAATGGGCGAAATAGGCTCAGAATAAGCGACAAACAAATAACCCTATTGACCAATAATTTCCAAAAGCTGGACAAGTTTTCAGGAGCTTCGATAAACTACACTGCACTTCTTCCTCGCCAAAAGGAGAGATCTCTACTGAAAATACAAACAACCAAAATACATACTCATGAATGGAGCATGAAGGTAAAAGAGGAAAAAAAGAAGGTGTTCAAAGAAATACGCAAATTAAAGCGCAAGGGGGCGTGGGTACCCTCGCATCGACTAAACAACGGAGGCAAAAATATCGCAACTGGGTTAAAGCATTCACCTTTTTGCGTGATCAAGAACGAGGCGAGGTTATGCTGGGACTAATAAAATGGAACAACTGTAGAGAGATTTGGCTCACCTTGAACAACTGCACTAGAAATCAAGCAGACAGGATGGCTAGTGGGGTGGCTGAAAGCGACTGGAAAAAACACTACAATAAAGTGTTCTCAAAGAGCAATGTAATAATGTCTCCAGCACAGGAGGAAGTGGCGGCAAGATGGAACTGCAGTGAGATCGCCGAAGATATAAGTGCTGTAATTGCAAACCTAAAAAATTCGCGAGCGGCTGGCATCACCAACGTTATGCTTAAAACAAACAAACATGAGTGGTCAATTTTTATTGCAAAATTGTTCGCTAGAATCGCAGAGCTTGGAATAATACCGGCTTCATGGACAACAGCGATAAGAGTCCTGATTTTCAGGAGGGGCAATCGGGCTGATCCAGCCAACTATCGCCCGATTTCCCTACTTGACTCAATTGGCAAGATATTCGCAAAGTTCTTGCAGCAGAAATTAACAGCCTGGGCAATCAAGAAAGGAATCACCGACTGTCGACAAGCTGGATTCACAAAAGGCATCGGGACTGAAATCAATCTGACACTGGTAAATATGCTAAAATTGAAAGCTCTAGAAAAAAGTTCACAGCTTTTCCTAGCTTTCATTGATATGCACCAAGCATTTGACACAATCAACCGCAAAATGATGTGGCAGAAATTAAAAAACTGGGACTGCCTGGAAAGTCTCTTACAGCCAATAAAAGCCCTACATACAATGGCATCAATCCGAATAAGAATACATGAAAAAGGAGAATTATCAGAAGCTATAAAGACGCAAAAGGGAGTGAAACAGGGCTGTCCCATTGCTGCATGTCTGTTCAAACTGTTCATTGCTGATGTGCCTGTGGTCCTGAGTGACGTGAAGTGCTTCCCTTCAAAGATCAATGTTTACCACATCAACTGCATAACCTATGCCGACAATTTAGTTTTGGTTGACACTACCCAGATAGGGCTGCAACGATTGCTGACGAAGCTGCAGTATTACATGAACTACAACGATCTAAAAATAAATGTCACCAAAACAAAAATCATGAAAATTGGTCCATTAAAAGGAGCCAAAAACAAAAATTTCCGTTGGAGGATCGACAATACAGTAATCGAAGAAAGTGTTGAAATCAGCTACTTAGGGGTCCTGATCAATAAATCATTACGAGAATGGAGCTGGGTGCAAGACATTGTTCGACACATCAAAACTTAGGCTTTACAAGGCGCACAAATACATAGCCTATACGGAAAATTCACCCTAAAACCAGTATGGACCTTTTATTTGCAAAAGGTAATACCTGCTATCACTTTCGGCTCTGAAGCAGGGTGGAACTTAGACCATAGAATTTGGGCAAAATTGGAAGGGTTATTTTGGAAACGAGTATTAAAGCTGTCAAAATACATATCAATGACCATCATCAGACATGAGCTTGCATTAGATGTACTATATGTAAAAGTGATTTGGATATCGATGGCACTCTTAAGAAAGATGATAATCCCAAATCCTGAACCGTCGTACGAAATACTCGCTACAAGCAACACACAACCGTATGCTGGAATACTTTTGCAATGGGTCCAAGGACTAAGGCGACTTTGCAAGCTGCTGACATACACAGCGATATGTTGGTGGCGCAACCTCAAATTGCAAAAAGAAAATTGAAACAATGGGCGTTGATACAAAACTTGGCCAAGTTTGAAGGATTATTAACAGCTCCAGAACTCAGGCCTAAAATGAATAAACTGAACAAAATGCCGATGTATCTACTACAATTTCCGTCACAACATCATCGTGATGGATTTCTTCGCTTACGATTGAACGCCACTAAAACCAAAGAAATGCTGCTGTTGAGACACGATCAGGCTACCAAGGACGATGCATGTAGATACTGTGCAATCAAAACAGAATCTATAAAACACTTAATAACAGAATGTCCTATGCTCAATGACTTGAGAACTCTGCATCTTGGAAAATTTGCTCCCCTGAACATGAATATGGACGATTGGTGGTTCTGTATACTAAGTGGGAGCTCTGTGCACCTAACATGTTCAGTCATAAACTTTATGGATCAAATCATGAGTTAAACTAAAATGGAAAGACCTGGCTGTTAAAGGGCTTAGAAAATAACAGTCGCGAAAGTTGTTATGTTGTGTTTATAGTAAATCGGATAATGAAATGAGAGGAAAATTGTAATAAAAGTTTGCAATAAACTAGAAGTTACACAAGAAAAAAATAGTAGCAACTGTGAGAGAGTGGTTAGAAGAGAGCAAAAGCCTACAGACCAGACATTCGAAGGAGGAGTAGGCCTGCATAGGAATGATAGTGACAGGAATCCACTTCGGGAAGATCAAGGCTACAACCCCCCAGAACGGTTGGATCTGGGCACAGAGAGAATCGTGTAGCCATCAGGAAGGAGGGTGTTTCGGTGAGACCAAGGACATCGAGACCAAGGACATCGAGGTCAAGTTCTTCAAGGAGACGGCACATGTCAGAGGAGTGTTTTACAGCTGAACAAGAGTTCAGAGTGGCGAAGTGGTAAAGGTTGCCATCCTTGAAAGACTTCCGGGGAGGTGTACAAATCAGAGGTACTCCTGCAGAGGTGTAGAAGGAGCCAGAGGGAGGGCAGAGGAGTTGGGATGAGAGGGAAAAGTAGCTGAGGCAGAGGAGGAAGGCGCCAAAGAAGTGGTGGAGGGGAGAGGCAAGGGAGACAAGGAAGGAAGAGAAGGGACAGCAGGTGAGGGCAGGAAATTGATAAGGTGCGCGAAGCATCACTCAAAGAGTAGGAGGTTGGCCTGGGGTCTTTGGACCAAGACAGTGCCATTGAGGTAAAGATATAGGATGATTTTAGAGGAGAGGAAGGACGCCAGGAGGGCCTCCCATTGGGTTCCACCATTAATGGGAGAGGAAGAATAAGGAGAGAGCACAGAGACCATATGAGGAGTCCATAAATCTGACAAAGGAATAACAAAGAGGATGTCAGTGAGTGTCTGTCTGGAGGAAGCGCTGGTGTAGGTGTTTGCAATGGGCAGGCCTGGATGGAGACCAGGAAGTCCTTCTTGAACTTCTTCCTAACAGACTTTGAGACAAGGGGAGGATAGTCAATAGAGAAACAGTTGGAGAAGATAGGAGAGACAGAGAGCACCATAGGGATGCTCAATGAGGGTGAGGAGGAGAGAGGGGGTGGGGAATGAAGGAGCAGTGGAAAGGGAAGGAGGAGAAAGCAAGTGAGAAATAAAGCGGGTGGGGTGCAAGCAGAAGAGATAGAGAGGAAGAGGAAAGCAGGCGATTAAGCATGAAGATTAACTGCAATGCAACACTGAGCACGACTAGATTCGAGATACATGCAAATGTATAAGACACAGTAACTAACTGGGCGCAGCTAAATTCAAGGAACATGCAATGCAGAAAGCACAGTATCTGACTGTCAACTCGTGAATACCTTCAAAATTTGAAAAGAGCATTTTCACGCTTTGATGTGGCCTTTAACCCTGACTCTGTAGAATTTAAGACTGCATGCTTTTATGGACTCCAAAAATAAATTGAATCCCAGTTAATTGCTAGAATGGATGATAGATCAGGGGACCAAACTCTATGCAGTGATATTTGGTCAGAGAGAGGAGGGCCTAAGAATAAGGAGACACAACCATAGTCTAAAGAACCCACATCAGCGATTCTGGAGGTAAAATATGTAAAGATGCCGCTAGATTCAACCCAAACTCAGGCAAGGAACAACAGGACATATATTCAAAGGGGCATGCCTCCACAGAGGACATCACCCCAAACTCCTATGTTTCAATCCATTGATCGCAGCAATAGGGATTCTTACATTAGCTCTAGATATTTGGGTAATTCTCTCAGAGTGGGATTTCACGACGATATGCCAGGCCTAAATAACAATCAAAATCAAATGTACAATGGCCCATACCAGACACTAGGGCCCCAGAGTAGATTTAACCCTAATACAATGGTATATAGTCATTAAGATAGACCAAGATATGTGGATAGATTCATTGACAATGGAACCCAGCATAGGGGACAATTCCCACCAAATGAAAGACAAAATATGAATTATTCCCCTCGCCAATATAACCAATCTCCACCACCAGTCGACCATGGTCACGTGGGTCTGCATTCTCCACCTCCCGTGTCACATGAATTCAGAGGTAACACAAACTGAAATCAATCTCATGAGAGATACCAGAACAGGGCTAATCAGGATGAGTTTAATAATTATTGACCCAGGCCACACAGAGAGGAGAGGAATCCAGAGACATGGACATGTTTCAATGCTTGGAGGCCCAAGTCAAAATGTTGTCTGAACAGATAGGAACACGATGTGTAGTCCAAAAGCAACAGCCAAGAGAAGGTGCCAAAGGGCATAGGAGTGATCTTGTGGATTCTGACAAAAAGTGACTAGTTAAAAATCTCTGCACTGATGAAAACGCAGATGTCTATGATTCACCTTTGAATAAAAGTTCTGAATTGCATACTGAATCATTTCAATGAGCTTAGTCATGTGCTCAGTCAGCTACAGAAGGCTGGGGCAAAAGTGCCTTTACAGAAAGCAATGCATGTCAGCAGTGTTATTTCAAAAACTTGATGCAAACAATAAAACCATTACATATGCTAGCAAAAATTGTCACAGGTAGAGACCAAATTTATTGAATGTGAAAAAGCACTTCTGACCAATGTCTGGGCATTACAATATTTTCGGCCCATACGTCAAGGCGAGCCTCTGCAATTTTTGCAAAGTAAGAGAAACAGATCAGGGAATTTGGCTCAGTCAAGAATTACTTCCTGGACATTAACACTTCAGGGATTTCCTGTAGAAGTGAAATATGGACACAATAAAAAAAATGCCCAGTTACTCAAGGACAAGCAGAGTTGCATGATTGTGCAGCTGTATGTGAGCCTGATGACACAGAGCTAGAGACCAGTTTAAATGAATTTGGGCAATACCCACACAAGGCTGTCAATGAAGAAACATGTAAGGATTTTCCAAATGGGTATGGAGGTGGATGTGCGTACCATGTAGAAAATAACACAGAAAAAGAGCTTGTAGTGGGAATAGGAGACAATTGGTTTAAATATGACAACATTCCAAGCGTTAGCATGAGGCTAAGCCCCAGAAGCAGTCAAGTGGCAGAATTGGCAGATATTTATAAGGCAGTAGAAAATAAACTCTAAGAAATAGTTCTAGTAACTGATTCTGATTATGCATGAAATAGTTTTGTGGAGTATTTACCTGACTGGAAAGAAAAAGGTAGGCTCACCTATAAACAGAAGTCACTTAAACATGGCAAGATGATTTTAGCTATAGACAAGCCTGTATCAAAAAGTGACCTGATAATAAATTGGAGGAAAATGCGTTGTCATTGGAAAACACCAGGTGAGGATAAGGAAGGAAATGATAAGGCAGATAAATTAGCCAAAATTGGAACGGTAATAGGGGAGTTATTCCCTATTGAACACCTAATTGGTGAAATAAAGGTAAGTGTGATAACATGTTCCAAAACTCCAAAAGCAGTTGAACAGCCTGTAGCACAATGGAGTTTTGATACTCCAGATCAGGACTTGATCAAAGCGTAAAAGGAAGATCTTATGCTAGACCCATTTAACAACCATTTGCTAGTTGCAGAACAAAATCATCTGACTGAAGAGGACTGCAAAGGGAAAGAGGAATTAAGGGTGCTTTTAAAAAGCAAAAAGAGAATTAGGTTACAGGATGGACTGATGATTAGAGAATATGTGACAGGCCACATCCAATTGGTAGTGCCTTTGTCATTCCGGGGATTGATGTAACATTGTGCCCACGATGCCATAACTGCAGGACACAGAGGTTCACAAAAAACTTTAGAAATGTTAAAAAATCACACCTATTGGACACACATGTCCCAAGATGTTGAGCTCTACAACAGAGGGTGTTTATTGTGTGCACAGTTTCAACCTGCGTCACCGGCTCATAGAGCACCATTGATGAAAAGGGGCCTGACACTCCCATGGTCGGACTTACAAGTCGACTATGTCGGGCCCATGAGGAGATCAGCAAGGGGAAACAGGTACACGCGACAGTAACTTGCTTAATGTCCAAATGGGTATTCCAGCCCCGGATTGCAGTGCACAAACTGCAGCCACTTCACTTGTAAATCATATTTTTTCAAGATTTGGTTTAACTCAAAGAAGAGAGGCAGACTGTGGAAGTCATTTCACTAGTGCATTGATGACAAAAATATGGCTAATTTTCGGTGTAAAGAAAAATCTACTTATTTCTTACCGGCCATCCTCGTCAGGGGGAGTGGAACAGTGTTTCAGATCGATAGATTATATGTTGAAAACATTTGTAGCTGAAGCAGGATATAGTTCGGGATTTGTGGCTTCCATTTGTTCTAATGGCTATCAGGTAGACACCCTCTAAATCAACAAATCTCACCCCCCATGAAACACTTACTTTACAGAACAAATGAATAGGTGCTTATAAATGCATCCACAATTCATGAATATGTGGAAGACTTGAGAAAGCACTTGCAATAGGTGTTTGCATTTGCGCAGCGAACTTTGGAAAAGGCAGCTGACGGTGCAAAGACATATTATGATAGGAAGACATCTGTGAAAGAATATGAAATAGGAGACCAGGTATATAAGTTTAATTTCAGGAAGGGGAAACATCAAAACTCTAAATTCCTTGCAGCATGACATGGCAAGGACCATAAAGAATTGTAGATAAGGTTTCACATGTGGTTTACAGAATTGCTAAAAAGGTGGGAGAATTAGCAGTGGGACAGTTTGCCCATGTTAATCAAATTAAGCTCTTTCACCCGAAACATGAATTTCAAAGTCTAGAGCAAGTTGAGACTAGCAGCGAGTTAAAAGGTAAAGCGAGTTCCTATTAAATATAATTGCCAAGTGGATATGTGTAAATAGTGTGAAGATGTCAAAAGGAGATTTGAAGAGGTACAACAAAAATATATCAAGGTAGTGAACTCAAATACAATTGAGTAAGCAAATAAGAGAAAGGAGGGTTGTGTTTCAGACTGTTATCTGACAAAATACCATGTGATATTAGTGTGCTTAATGCATGTTGTTTTCAGTTAATCATTAGCTACATGTCATATTATTTGGTATAATCTGCATTTGGGTACATAACTGAATTTGATTTCAGATATCCCAGTGAGAAAGGAAAAGTAAAGGGTTTGATGTGCTTGATACTTAAGTTGTCTTTACTTTTTATTCTAGACAAATAATGGTTTTAACCATCAGCGCCGGATCCTTGGAGCGCCGGACCCATGGAGGATACGACTGGATCAAAGTCACCTGGAAAGCCCCCTGGACTGAAGAAGGGGGAGAAGATTATGACCCTAAACGATGTGAAGATGATGACCCTGAAAGAAGTCCCATTATGTCCCGGAATGGAGGAGTTCCACCAAGAACAGTTTACTTTGTGATTTTTTTATTTATTATCACAGACTATTTTTATTTCAGTATTTTTAATATTTTTTACTGTTACCATGAACAGATTTTAATGGTTTCTTCATCTGACTGAGGCCAATGGCACATTTTTATGGACATTTTTTTTTGGAAATGATAACACTTTTCTTTAATAAAGAAAAATAACAGATCACCAATTAAAAAAGAGATAAAGGTTATCAAGAGATAAATGAAAAAGAATAAACCAAAAAAAAATATTTGAGCAAATTTCCAAAAAAACAACAAAAAACACCAAACAGTCACCAATTCAAAAAAGATTGAAGATAAAGGTTTCCAAGAGATTAAAAAAAAGAAAAAAGAGATACATTCAAAAACAAAAAAATACCTTTTTTATTCTTTTCTTAAAGGTTTTCTTTCTTACTTTTGATCAAGAATCAAGACTTGTTTGCTCAAGACTAGTGATATATACATAATTTTCCTCGTGTATGGATATTACCATTTGTATGTTATTTATTTTCGACTATTAATAAGATCCAATTGGTAGAAGCACGTGTGTTTTAGAACATCTGTGTTTGTTTTTCCTGCAGTGATTTTGAGTTATAGCCCAGCAGCAAAAAAGGAGGGAGTGCAGGAGTATGATTCTAATTGCAACATTATGACTCTACATTTCAACAGTTAGACTCATCATTTCAGCATGCACATTTTAGTGAGAGTTTGAACTTCAACTTGAGCCCAAGGTGTGAAACTCATTGAAGGACTCAAGAATGTGAGTCTCGGGCAGAATCAAATAGATGCCAATGCAGAGAGCACATGCTTGAAATTGCACTTTGCTTCAGGATGTTATTTCAATGAACTGAACTGGTCTAAACATAATACTAACCTAAATATAACCCAACCCCATTTAACATGTAACAGATTCCAATAATAACATTTAGTGCAAATTAGCTCATGAAATAAGATGGATGCAGACTGATGAAAATGCATAATGCTCTGAAAATGGGAAGAAAAATGGACTCTAGATGTGCAGGCTGGATTTGCGCTGAGTGGTAAGTTGAAGAATGTGAAGATCCGTTCTGCTAAAACATAGCTTTGCTTTTGAGCAGGAAGCGCAAGATAAAAATTAAATATGTTTCACTTCAGCAATGCAGTGAGCACAATAAGGAAGGCACAGAGAAAAAGGTATGGACAAGTGGAGGTGCTCGTGATTGCAAGGGGATGTCATAGAAAAGGGTTTGGAGGCAGAGTAGATGGATTGCTCTTCTGGCACTGACTGACGAAGGAGCTGAGGGCTGGCTGGCCAGACAGAGTTCAGTGCCTGCAGGCTGACTAAAAGCTGAAGTTGTCGCCTGGCTTGGTGAGCCTTAGAAAAGCTGCAGTCTCGACAATCTTTATCTGGGTGTCCCAGTACAAGGCAGGCAGAAAGACTGTGGAAGATTTCACTGCCAAGCTGAGTCGGGAATATCAGCAACAGATCTAGGTAATTATCAAGTTAATTGAGGGCCGAGCAGAGTGAGTGTTAACTTAGCTTAGCTCAAATAGTTCAGTTCATTTTAGGTGCTGTACTAGAGATTTTAATTTCAAAGTGCATGTACTTTGCGTGTTCGTATTTCTCAATGTTTTTCTGTTTTCTTTTTAAAGAATATTTTTCATGCCAAGTTTCATGAAGCCAAGGACAATTAACATAGCTTTGCACATATAAAGCGCTGAAAGCTATTCCAAGAAGAAATGTACTTGCACTTTGAAGTACAATGGGGGCATAGTGTCACTTTGTGTAAGTTGCATAATTCTATTTTACGATAAAGAACAAATTAAAAAAGTAATTTAGTCTCATTATATTTATTCTGCATTCACTCCCTTTCATTTGAAATGCTAAGAAAGGTGCAGGTGTGCGGTAAGAAATATCTCAAAGCAAAGCAGCAACAGTGAGCTGTTTATTTAGAGAGACTGAATGAATGTACAGTATTTCAGTTGGATGCTTTACATTTTTTGAAACTCAGTCAAAAGGGCATAACCTGGTACCGTACATAAGATACCACAGGAAGGTATGAGCCATCTATTCAGAGTGTATGAAGTCCAGTATTTGTTGGTTGTTAGTGACCCTGATAAAGATAATTATTAGGCAGTATTCTAAAGTCAGTCTCACCACTATAAAAAATACCCCAACAAGTGTACCACAAATACCACCATAGTAAAGATACCACAATACAATACCAGAAGTGAAAGATATAATCCCAAAATATCTCTTACAGATCCTATGGCCAATCATAAGTTGAACATGTGTTTTTTGTGCAATAAGTATCACCTTGGAGGGCTATGGAGTGAAGGTTGTTGCATGTGGTACATACCAGCTTAGAATCTGATCCTATGGAATTCTCACTACTTACTATGACTTAGGTTTCAAGAGCATTGGACACTCAGACGTCATTTACTTACTCCGCCCATTTAGGAACAACCATCCCCTTTGTCTTGTTAATTCTGAAAGAAATATGTACAATGGACAGTCTCTTAAATTCAAAAATTAACCATTGGTCTTTTAAACTCACCTTAGAATATTTCTTTTTCCCAGATATCTAAAGTTTTGTAGACAAACTCTGAAATAAAAAAGTGATATTATCATGTCAGTCAAGACGTCAATGTCATAATCATGTCACATAGATATATATATTAATTCTCTCATTTATTACAGTTTTGAAATTAAGCAGTTACTCTTTCAAATTAAACAAGTACAAATGACTGAGATATAATGCTATACATTGTAACAAGCAGTGGCAAGGGGAATCTGGTGAAACCAGAGTTTAGTAATTAATCTTATTGTGTAACTATTCGATACACGTGTTAAATAGTTACTAATAATTATCTCAGAACTATATTGGTGAGGAAGATAAGCTGTGACTTTTGCCGTTTGATCATCTGAGCATATCAAAATCTTGTGTTTTTTAGAAAGTATTGCTTTATTCAACATAAACTTAGTGCATTTATTAATTAATTCTGGATTTGAAAATAAATGGACCAGACTAATACTGGAAAAAGAGCTTTTCACACAACATAACCCAGGGATGTTCTGTGCATGTTCTAAAGTCAGAACATCCCTTAAAATCTGCTTGTTTAAAACAGTATGTTTGTTGCTCAATATTGAGACACATAAGCGAACAGGGGAACATTTACATTTAAAGAAAATTGGGGTGAGATTAGTCTCAAAGTTTAACAATTGCTCTGTATTTGTCAAGGAGATCCTAAGGATAGCTTTAAGGAACTTTTTATTCGTAAGTGAATGCTCATCAAAAGTGCTAATAGACCATACCCAGGCACCATATAGTGTAAGACCCACACTTTTAGCCTCATAAATTTTATGAGCTGGCATTACGGAGTGACAACTATATAATGAAAAGAAACACAAATTGCATTGTTCAATCTACAGGCAACATGACCTATCCGAGGTAGTCATGACCTTGCTTCCTAAGGCCTTACACCAAGGTAATAAGAATGTTTTACTCCTGTGAGTGCTATTGTATCCATATAAAATGTAGGTAATATTTTTTGCATTGATTATCATGCCCTTAGAAGTCATGAAATAAACATACACATTGAATAGCTTTTGAAGGACGATAGGGGTCCTACCTAGAACCACAACATCATCTGCATATGTTACACACAGAATGAGCTGATTTTGAGCCATAGGAACATCTACAGTTCCCTTATTTAAAGATAAATATATCTCACACAAGTACATATGAAAAAGTAAAGGAGATATTACACATCCCTGACAAACTCCTTGGTGGATTAAAAATGTGGGAGTACATACATAAAGAAAGCTTCCATACTTGAATACATTTGACACAAAATACTAAAAAGCTCCAGGACAACACCCAATTTAAGTAAACGATTTTGAAAGGAGGCTTTGTCACTTTGTCCAACGCCATGGATAAGTCTTTGACCGCAAAATACCTTGGGCCTTTTTGTTCCCATAATACTTGCCAATGAGTAAAGAGAGATTAAAACATTGTTCTATGTTGCCGATCCCCAGATGGAAACCCAGTTGTGAATCTGGTAATATGTTACAATGCAATGCCTAATCATCAATGAGCTTGCCCAACATTTTTAAAGAAAAGTAATTCAAATAAATTGGTTTATAACAAGTAGGATTTTCAAATGATTCTTTCTTGAATATTAGTATAATGGTACAAAGATGCCAAGTATCTGGTAACTTATGTGAAATAAATATGGCTCTAATTATGTTCCAGATTAATGGAACCCACGTATCAGTGTTTGAATTATAGTGATCCCTGGGAATGCCATCTGGCCCAGTGGCCTTAGCAGATGCAAGATGGTGAAAGGTTTCAATGACAAGAAGCAGCGTAAAACCCTCTTCCAATTTCCCACTACTATTACAGTTCTTGTTATTAGCCACAGCACTGCTATCCACAGAACAAAATAAATTACTAAAATGTAGCAATCATTTATCTTGTGAAATATTTCCATTCGTTGCCTCACCACTAGAATAAATATTAGAGCCCTCTGCAATCAAACACCAAAACATTTTTGAGACGTTTGCCTTACAGCATGTTAACAACTCATTCCATATGGTGCTCTCATAAATACATTTAGTCTTGATTACTATTTGGAATTCATGGTAGAGTTTATTTTTTATTATATGCCAGATATGTAAAATTCTTTGCTTAAGTGATGCATGGAAGGAAACATATGTCAACCAGTTTACACATCTATTTTAGCGGACGTTTGAAAGAAAAATTGAAAATGATCCATTTGTAATGTGCAAAGCAAGTAATGTAATTGAAGGGTTTTAAACACACCGAATATTGACAGAAGCCTCCTGAATGGACATTCTAAGGTCCTCCCCTTAATGTCATGTTACATGAAAAGCATCTTTGTGCATCATGCATGAGGTATAACTAAATATGAGAAAACACTGCCCTACTTTTCAAAATTGTTTGCCAACACATTTTCAAACATTGTATTTGGCCATTAAATTTAACAGAAGATACACCCAAAATCCCCCCTTCATATTTGCAATGAAGAAGAAAATTCCTACAAAACATTTTTAGAAAAGCGTCAATTTCCCAATCTCAACACCAGGAGTTTTAAATGGTTTATAATATGTCTATAATTATTATATTTAATGATATTGAATGACAGTTGCATATACTTTCCAGGAATTGTTGACATGGTTTCATTATTCACCAGTATATAAAGTGCCTTTACTGACTAACTACGTGTATTTTACTTTAAATAACAAAACACTAAGCCTGGGCACTGACATGGGCTCCTTTGTTATTCATTTTTCTTAACTGATCTATCAAACCTTTTTATCTGATGAGTGCTCATCAAAAATTACATCTGGGATATAGATCCAGAATGTGCACCTGAGAGGCAGTTAGTTATCCTAGTCTTAGGGTTCTCCAAAGACACCCTGTATTCAGTTTGTGTGTCCTCATGCAGCTAGTTTGTGGCAATCTGTTGGGAAACCAACAGTGGGTATAGACTGTAGTGACCGGGGTAGTCCATACATGCAGTGCCAAGCAAAGCTTAAGGAATGTGTGTTGCCTCAGATTAGGGGCTAACCTGAAGCTCTAAACAGAGTGTGAAGAGGATCCTCTAAAATTTCCAGAATAATCAATGACAGCCACACTTCATATCTGTCAGGCTGATATATACATTTAAATGGAACAAGAAAAGTAATTTCCTAAACAGACACTGCATGCAAAAAATAAACAGTTACATTGGAAGCCATAAAACGTCTTTGAAATGTTTCACAACAAAGAAAGAAAAAAATCAGAACAATGGTCAATTTTGTGTTAATCTTTTCTGGGTCTGGATTTAATTCTTGGATTATATATTCCAGTACATGGACGCCTGCCACTCCCAATATCATTGGCATTTACAACGTGTTTTGAAATCATTGAAGGACATTATTCTTCGAGTATCACTGTATTTGGAACGCCGTTCATTTTGACATGAAATTCACTAATAATGCAATTTTCCCAATGATACACTAAGCAAAATGTTAGCACTTACTCTAAAATGCTGAAAAAGTCAGATATTTCTGTATTTGGAGCTCTTTGCCAGTAGGATACCAGTGTATCTAAAACGAGAATACAGATCAAAGTTTTTCATATATAGACAACAGTCATTTCTGTGATTTTAATAGTATATTACCATTAGGACCACACTTATGCCATTAACAACAGATCACCTTTTTGCTTATTCTATATGTGGGCTGGCGTCATCAGCTCTTGTTGATTACTGAACAATGGGTCATGGACAACCCTATGTGACAAATGTATAAAGGTTATTAAAATGTGGAGAATACATGTTTCTTTCATGTATTTGAGGATATTGCAGTTGGGTTTGTGAATGTGATTTGCAAACGTTTCTTGCATAACATTTGACTTGCGTAAGATACCTTTCAAATGTATATGGTTTACATGCATTGTGGATTTCACACTCGCATAGCTTCAATATTGTGTAAATTATGCAAACTTCAAATGTGTTTGTGAATTGGCCTCTATGTATTAAACTTGCCAGGGATTACAGCTGGTACCTTTGTCCAGAGGAAATTTGTTGGAATTTTGGACTGGACTGTTCTTCTGGCACGGATCAGACTTCCATGCACGTGAATATTCTCATGTCACATGGCACAGAGAGCAACAAAGTGATTTAGATTTTCCTGAGAGGGATTCAACCTTATTTGAAATTCTCAGTGTTGGCTAAATTTGAATCACTAAGATTTATTTTACCTATGTGGGTTTGGGGAATCCACCTGTGAATTCTTAAGACTCACTGTCACGAAGACCACCCACAGAGTCTGAAATAGGTATCAGGTCATGTTGTTGGCACACTTCCTCAGTGGAATTTTGACCAGTGTTTTTTGTTGGCAATATCAATCCCTAAATGCATATAATAATTTTTCAAAATTTGGTTTAGATCAATTCCCATTTAAGTCAGTGATCTTAAAATTGGTCTACAGCAAACCTTACAGGGTATTGAATCAGAAAATATGTTACTACTTTGTGGGGTTGGCCCACATTTGCATTGTCTGGTTTTGGTCCTTAGACACTGTTATTCTTATATTGCATACACACAGTCTGAGCTAAGTGCATTGCAATTGTAGATCAATTTACTACCACGCATACCAAATGTGTACGTACGTCAATTGTTATTTTCTTCTTTTATGAACATAGCACCTTTCTTATCCGTGCAAGTTGACATGTGTGTCCTATTACCATGAAAACATTTTGAATTACCTCTGTGTTTGGGCTTCTACACTGATCCCATTATTCACTATAATTGTTTTGTATGTCTGCTTTGTCCAACAAAAAAAAATCTAAGCCTATGAAATAAAGTAACTATGTAATATAACTCAGCAATGGTATTAGGCTACAGACAGTAGCTTTTATGGTTACCCTCTGATAATGCTTTCATGACGTGAAGAAAACACATAAGGAGGCTTCTTGTTTCAGCTTGATCTAACTTGTCAAACCGAAGAGTTGATGCAATCAGAGACAAAGGACGGGCAATCTGCAGAATGTAAAATAGAAACACCCATTGTCAGACATATTACCACTTTTAATTATATACATAGTTAAAATGTGTTGCAACAGTACCTTTTCACAGTTTACAGCACCATCGCCATTCTTTTCAATTGCACTTGGGTTAGAGTCAAGACTGGCCAAGGATCCTCTGGAATCAGCATGGTTTACTGTAGAGATAGCTATTGATGAAAACGCTGCAAACAAAAACCACAACAGACACTAAACACACAAATGGACACAAAACATGAAGAATGAAGAAGGATTTGAATTTGTCACCAAAGAATTTTATTTGTTGTAACGAAAATTAAGCCGGGCATAATGTAGTGTTGATTCTCTGAGCACTTTAGAAAACAACACAATCCCTTTGTCTGATGGGACTTTGTTTGGTTCTTTTGACAAGTGCGTCTTCTGGGCATGCTTTTTCTAGTCAGTCATGCTATAGTTCTTTAGGTTTTATACATTATTGTGTTTGTCCTTATGGTGTAAATAGCTCATTTTCCAGAGAATATGTAACCAGTCAAAAATAAAAAATATTAAAGATGGAACATGTTTTTCATTGTAATGCACAATGGGGTGACAAATTTAGATCCATATGACCAACCATGAATGATATGATTAATTACCACCTGGCAAAAATGTTCTGGTCAATATTTTAATCTTTGCCAATATTTTTTTATAAAGGTACATCTGCCTCTCTCTCAAAAGCACACTGCAGTCTGAACATGTGTATTATTATTATTATTATTATTATTATTATTATTATTATTATTATTATTATTATTATTATTATATTTTTTCTAGCATGGCCCTAGCTATGGGAAACAATGGACTGCATTATAAGTCCTAGGGGAAGGACACAAACTTCCTAGGCATGGAAAACACCTGAGCGCTATTTCAATACAGATTAGAGAGATTCAACATTGTTTTTGAAGAACAGAACTATTCCTCCATGTCTAAAGAACTATGTAGTGTGAATGCGAGGGCTAGAGTGCTTTGGAGAAGAGCTGGAAATATGACACAATATATGTATGTACTGTAGATAATAAGTCGGTAATTTATTCATTATCTCTACCACTATTTATAGTCCGTCATGAAATAACGTTCTACCATCAATAGAACAGTAAAGCAACAGTATCGATATGAGCATGTAGTCATGCAATTGCATTTCTCTGCATTTGTTGGAAACCTTATGCAACAAGGAAAAAACCATGGTGTAAATGCCATTATTTTAGAATGGAGACAGAGGAAGACAAAGGTACACATGCATGTGTTGCCTCTGCCTAGAGCAAAAAATCAGTTTTCAGGGACCACTTATTAGGGACAGAGACATCAGACATCACCCTACTTACCAATCATCAAAACAATGAAACAATGCAGTCCCACTTCCAACATATTTTATTTGAATGGTTCCTTAACTTCTTGTAACTATTGTGTACCTCTTATATAGCATGTATTTCTGCATAAGAAACACAAGTGATGGTAAACGTAAAGGAAACGTAAAGGAAACTCATGGGGCCTCATTAGGAGTTTGGAGGCAGCCATGGATCTAGTAGCTCCATGGCTGCCTCCAAACCGTGCTCCATTACCGGGTTCCTGCAATGAGGAATAACCGGGTCATTCCGACATAGGTGGACCCGGTAATTCCTCCTTGCAGGAACAATTCCTGATTCCCATTTGAGCCCCCCTAGGGCTCAATAGGAATGGGGATGGAGGTAACAACGGGCACATTACAAGTGTCCCGTTGTTACCTCCCTCTTCCCCTCGCGGGTCCCGGAAAAGACGTCTGGTTTTACCAGACGTCTGATCCGGGTCCCACAAAGGGAACCTCGTAATCAGCCCTGACGGAATGAAGGGGGCCAGTCCCGTCCCGGCCCCCTTCATTCCGTCAGCGCCTGGATCGTAATGAGGCCCATGGTCTAATATGTGCGTGCGGGACAGTAATTTCAAAAGTAACAAAAATACCATTAATTAACAAAGCTAAGTTAATTGATTCCAAAAACGTTTGCATATTTGAAAACTGAAAAACCTCTCGATCTGTGAAGAGCAATAACGACAATAAATGATGTGCTTCACATTTAAACATGTTAAAACTGTGTATTACTTCAGTAGACGCAAAAAAGTGCTCAAAACAAACAAGACGTCTCCTTGCGAAAGACACACCAAGATATTAATAACGTGAAGGGTAGTATAGATGGTGTAGGCCTTAACACCAGCAATGTTATATTAAGAAAACGAAAGAAATGCAGGCGCACATTAAAGCTATCATTTTCATACAAATGTGCAATAATGCATGGGGGTAATGGGCTAAACACATTATTTCTCCTGTCTTTGCTGCTCCCATAATCATATCATGGGTGTCATGATCTTGCAGACAAGTGGAACACAGCTCATGGTTTGCGGAAAAACATGTCCAATGATAATCCAATGCATGAAGACTTGCCATCATTACAAACATGCCTTTTAGAACAAGGTACCGACAGGAAACAAGGATAAGAGAAGCTTTATTCTGTGGTTAGATTACACCAATAATTAAGTTAACTGCTCTGCAAATAAGTGTTTAAGTGATAATGCATGAGGTACTGAACTCTCACATGATGATCTGAGCCAATGTATATGGTATACATGCATCTCTATCAATACACATTAATTGAAGTGTGTGCCTGTACATTGTCGGGGGAATATTTGCAATGAAGAAGAAAATTCCTACAAAACATTTTTAGAAAAGCGTCAATTTCCTAATCTCAACACCAGTAGTTTTAAATGGATTATGATATGTGCTGCTCGTTCTGCTCACATCTCAGAATCCAGGAAGAACCTCAATTGGCTTTCAGTCGCCCAAAGAAGAATCTCACTTAAAGCACTGGCCCTCACATACAAATGCGTAAACCATCAAGCCCCAACGTACCTTGCCTCACGATTTAAAAAGCATTTTCCATCGCAAGCACTTGGATCGGCACAATCCCAAGGTCTTGCGATCCCTAGATTCAAGCACCAATCTGCGGGGGGCACTAGCTTCCCAGTCCTGGCGGCCAAGCTTTGGAACACCGTTCTTCTTTCTATCAGAACCCTACCTTCATTCAACCTATTCAAACACAAAACCAAGCTTTGGCTAGCCACAACTCACTAACAATCGTTCCTCTGCTCATGGCTGGCCCAGTGGGTCCCTGTTATGCTCTGCTCCTTCACTACTGCTTTGTATGTTGTGTTGCTCTGAATTGTAACGCCAATTGTATATTTTTTTCACAATTTATTGTAACCACTGCAACTATATGTAATACCTGTAACGTTCTTCTCAGATATGCGCCTGGTTGCCCTTGGGCCTGATCTGCGCTATATAAATAAAACAAATACAAATACAAATATGTCTATAATTATTATATTTAATGATATTGAATGACAGTTGCATATACTTATCAGGGATTGTTGACATGGTTTAATTATTCACTGGTATATAAAGTGCCTTTACTGACTAACTAAGTGTATTTTACTTTAAATAACACTAGAAAATGGCCCCACAGGGTTTGCTCCAACTGCTTCCTTTTATACTCCCTTTTATACCAACACATATGTTGTAGTTTGGAGGGCGGGTCTCATAACACTTCTTTGTCAGCAAGATTGTACCAGAGTGGTTCCCCTGTCCCTCTACTTTTTATTTTGTTGTTGTCGGACCTCAACACCAAACTAATATCTACAAAACTAGACCCTCTAGTACTAAAAGGTACAAAATACTGCACGGTATTTTACGCAGAAGGCTCAACTCTGAATGATCTTGGCCTTCACCAAAGCCTGGTAGATGCTAGGTATTATTTTGAAGAGCAGATGTTAAAACTAAAACAAAGGTGGCTCTTAAACATCTTTGGCAAAGGGACAATGTATATATTTTTGATGAATGATGAAAACATGGTGGCCCTAATAAATCAATACAACTATTTAGACATCACCTTTACCAAGCCAATTGACACCCTACAAGGCCAGGATCAACAAACATTTGCAGCAATCAATGGGCATCCTAATACATTTCTACTTTAAATAAATAAAATAAATTTAAATAAATATTTTGGGCTAAGGCATCATCATCAATGCTGTACCGTGCAGAAACATGAGAACACACATCTACAGCAAGCTAAAACTAAAAATGTTGAATTGAATGATGTGGGTGATTTCTAGCCTACCTGTATAATGAGTTTGAACTTGCACATACCTCCATCATCTGCCCAAGCTTGCCTGTCACTTTTAAGATTGTTGAGTAAATTATAATGTAGTGCCTCAGCAGATGCGAACCTAATGTGTATGCCAACGTAGCGGGTATTGGGTCTCTTGCTGAACCAAAAACTGCTCCATTTCTAGAAGGCATTCATGATTTAAGCAGACAGAATTGTTAATAGAACATTGGTTTTAATCTCCCTTATCACCTGCAACAGCGACACTGGGGGAAAATCTGAAATTAAATCAAAGTGTCCGCTGAGGCAGACTGGAGGGTATGGGACATGCTGACGGATAATAAATCATGTTCACTGAAAATGTGTGTGCAGGTAAAGAGCCCGATTACACCTGAGCCATACCCAGATAAAAGTTAAGCCCTGGAGATGAAAAAGGCTGGAGGGGTGATCGTGTGCGATTGTTGGGTTTGGGTGATTTGATATTGTATCCACCCTTGGCTCTCATTTTCGAAAAGCACAGGTTAAAGGAAGCTTTAAAAAAGGTCTTTTCATCATAAATATAGAATGAAAGCTCAATTGACGGCTGTCAGGCTGAGCCTTTAGGCAAAGGAAAACTAGACTGATTAGACTGATGAAGAAGCACTGGGTACAAAGCTGAGAGCCAATGTGTTAGTACATCCAAAAAGGGTTTGTTTCTTACTTACAAATGTTGTTCATTGGGGCAGAGCCTACCAGGGTGCGAAACAAGGCTGATCTCTCAGACCTCTTGGAAAGCTGCTAATATTCATACAATGATCGAGTACACCCATGCATAAAATAAAATGTGGGGGATGAAAAAAAAACTTGAAACTGGTAAGAGATTTTCTGAGCAATGAAGAGCTGTTTATAGTGAGCCAAGTGGATTTCTAGAATTGTTGAGACCACAAGATCTCACTCGAAATGACACACATCATCAACGCTTAGCTGAAGGGCACCTCATTGGCGTAACATTTTCCTGCTTTTTCCTCACTACTGATGAAGGACTGGAGGGGGTACATAGCCCCTAACACTCCCCTTCCCAGCTCATCTCATTCACTGTGGGCCTACACTACTGGTTGTCCATGTTGCATTGGAGCCACTGTTAGAAAGTTATAGTAGTAGTTTGTCATTTATATAGGACTCTTATCCCATTAGTCTGACCTCAATGCTCTTGTGAGGGAACACCCTGGTGGACCAGAGCCCAAGTATGTAGACTGTTGGACTGAGCAGAATGTGGGTGCGCATTAGGCCGAGATAGAAGTTGGGTGGGCTGGCCGTGCTCCACTAGGCGAGTTGTGCAAGTTATACCGAAACTTCAGAAAGTAAGATGACCCTGTGCTCTGTGTGCCCCCCATATTCAACTACTCAGCAGAACCTTAGGGTGTCATCAGTACCCTACATTAAAATTGGAATAAAGACTTATTACAGATGACATTAAGGTAGAACATTTAGTACATTAATTCTGGCAAGCGGGAGTTTGGGTTTGCAGAACATTGTTCTGCCTGGGGACTTCTGAAGATAGCTTTCTTTGTGTCCTTCTACCTTCACATCTGGGACATGAACTTCATTCTTTGGCAATGCCTACTAGTTACTTTATGCCCAGTGGGGTGGGCTTTTTTGTCTCCCTCTCATTTCTGCAGTGAAGTTTTACACACACATTCAGGCCCTCGTGGACATCCCATCAAGCATCTATGATGTAGTCAAATCGAATCTGAGCACTGCCACTGACCAGGACATTGGGTAACCACAAGTTAAAAAATGAGTCAACCTAAAGTTAAAGAAAAGGATATTAAATAATCATCAATCAAAGATCTTGTGCAAACTCCAACAGAATCATCTAAGGGCGCCCTTCCCCTACTGCAAAGATTGCCTAACACCCTCATTTCAGTGGGAGCGTGCAAGGTCTCTGGACTCTCAATGGCAACCACATGGAGCATTGATCAAATGCTTCAGAATTTGTGGAAGGACATTGGGCTAAATTTCTCCAATGCAAACAATTAAATTCAGGCAGTGGAGAAGAGGATTGATGAGGCTTAATATTTGGTAGTGACCAAAAATATGAACATCCATAAAATGGGTCCAGGTGTTGAAGGACCAATTTACTTCATGTGAGACACGTTTGAGAATTATGAAGATTTGTTGAGAAGTAACAGTATCTGAATCAGTGGTGTCTCAAAGATCGTTACCAATGAGAGTCTTGAAGAATATGTTCAAGCACTATCCTCACAGATTTTAGGAGCTGATAACACTTCTGATCTAACTCTGGATAAAACGCATAGAATGCTCTTGAATTTTTGGCAGCATACATGTCTTAAACCTGATGCTTTCTCAAGGTTTAAATCCTTATTTTATCCGATATGTGATTTCAAAAGTGCTATTGAGTTGTGCAGATCTCAGCTATTCTACTACCGCTTTTTAGCTCCTGCAATACTCTCCAAAAATCACCAGATGAGACTGGTCACTGATTGACTTCAACATCCTGAGATCCAGTAACATTGGAGATTCATCTTCAAGATCATATTCATGATGAATAATATGCAACATAAATTCTCCACATTTGTAGCACGATGCAGTCTTGAGTATCGTGGATGAGGTGCAGGAGCCACAAATGTACCCTCCAAACACCACCTTGAATATGGGCCATTCTGTGTGAGTCACCATTGACATACACATGGATTTCAGCGTAGAAGACAGCTATACCAAAGCTGTCAAATAGTCCACCCGGAAGTCTAAAACTGCAGGTGACGAACTGGGAGAGTAACATCATTTTCAAAATTAAGTGCACACCTGAGGGTTTTCAGATGGTAAATGGGCAGCAAAGCATGATCCAACCAGGTTTGAGTTCTTGGGATATCCAGGGGACAGTGAAACACATTGTCATATCAATACAGCAGGGGAAAATGAATGCTCTTATTGGCCAAAATATCTCCGTGATAGCCCAAAGAGTGAAAAAAACAAAGGGAACTCGGAAGAACTGTCTCCTCTTTCTAGCCCAGAAAAACATCAGGTGAAATATATCTTATTTCCTAAAAAAAGGTAAATAAGGTGTTCCTGAGAAGAATCGTTCTTCCCGTCTAGAGTTGGCAGTCAGAAACAAAGCCACCTTGTGCTCAAATGTGGATACATACATGCAGGCCCTTCTCTCCTCTGTATCAAAAAAAGATTGCCATTAGCAGCCATGTAATCTTTCACAGTATTACTGTTTGCACACATCTCACCCACTTCCTTGTCTTCAAGAGCTCACTCGACCACTGCAAAGGAAATGGGATGAGAAGGAATGCACCATAAAGTGTGAGTAATTAAACCAATATTGTATCAAGATACAGAAGGCTCCCCACTGACCTTTTCCTGTATTACAGAAAAACAATTGTACGCGGCAAGAGGAGACTATCGTGGCTTAGATGGCTAGGCATTTGCTGTAAAACTATCAACTCCATGTCCACACCTGTGCCGGACTGCAGTTAGAAAACATGACTGCATGGAAACCAAGGAAAGACTTTCATGGCATAAACAAAAGCCAGGTACGCTTTGCATGGATAGGTGAGCTGGGGTGTTACGCTCTATTTCTCTCCCAATCCCAACTATCCTGATAGGCATGTTCACTGCCCTGGAAAAATAAAGCACAACTATCAGATTCCTCATATATTTGGTGAGATCCTCACCGACAATACATCGTTTAGATTCAACATACTATTCCTTGCCTACCATGTGCACCAGTTTCAGAGTAATGTGCATGAGAAAAGGCTTCACATGTTCCACCACAAGAGCCATATTGGTGTTGCCCAGCACAAACACTGAATGCTGGGCCCAGTCACGTAGAAGATCCAAATGAATACTGGAACTGTATTTAGTCAAAAGCGATATAGCTACTTGAACAGTTGTTTGTATTTATGAAAATGAACCAGCCAAAGGAAATAAGGTAGCGCCAGGTGCTAATCAAACATTTGGTAATGCCTCTTTTCCCGCCATCACCGAAGAAAACATTAGGGCACATGGGAATGTGCAAATGTAAAAATAAATACACACGACAGCCTTCATCTGGACTCTACTTAGGTTCTATATTCTTAGACCGTCAGGTTTTTTCCGGCAGTTTTTTTTTTTAAATGTTTAATTTGGGGTGGTTCCCCCCAGAAAATCGCCTTCTCTATTGTCTCACCTGTATTCCCCTTACCCCCTACACCTTATATCCCCTTATACATCTGCCAAAGATTTTCGGCAGAAAACATAGCAAAACAAAGCCTAGCGATATAACATCAAGTTTTTGATTACAAAGATGACAGATAGATCTCCAAAGAGAGACAGCATTTGTAGAATGATACATGGTCAGCAAAGCATACACAATAAAAAAAGCTAAAACTTTCAAAATTGGGAAAATGATAGCTAAATAAATGGTGACTTTTCTATCAAAGCAAACAAAAAAAGGCCGCTTCCTCATTATATGTGATTGTTTAAGATGCTATCAGTGCTGTTTACACATTTCGGCAGAAACCTCTATCACACAGAAGAGCGAGGCAATGAATGTTTGAAAGCAGAACGTCTGATTGGCAACTGTCAGCAATGTGGCATGAATTCACTGACTCACCGGGGAGGGGGTCAGCGGGGGGGGGGGTTACAGTCAGAGTAGCAGCATTTTTAGTGATTTAAACATTAACGATGCAGGGTCTAAAGGAAAGTGGAAAGTGAGGCATCTCACTTTTACTCTTTCCTTTTACTCTCCATCTTAAATACTGCTTGCAAACATTTAAAACATTTAATATTGATTGTTATTAAATCCGCCTGGTCATCAGCAGGTGCATTACGTATGACATGTCAAGCATTCACTCTATGCGGCTTATCTGTCTTGTCAGTGCTGCAAAATGGCACAGAGAGGTAAAGGTGTACAAGCATACATCTTGCTTTTATGCTCCAGTAACCTTGCTGTCCCATTTAAAATGACCCTGACAACACGAAGCTCCTAGGGCCCCATCCCAATTCCTTCAGTGACCTGCTATCATATTTGTATTTTTATTTTGAAGGTTGTCTCTCCCTCAGCTATCCCAAAATGCTCCACTCTACCCCACCCACACCATCCCTAGTATAACCAGACACCATTCTACCCCACCTAACTCAACCAAATCCAAATGTACTGCACCGCTACTGCACTTTATTAATAACCCAAGATTCTACTCCAACCCAACTCTACCCACCCAACTCTACCTCACCAATACCCTAGCCCCTTCCCACTCTATTCCACCACTATAACCCCACCTACCACTCAAATACACCCACTTTACTCTGTGTATCCAATGCTATTCCACCCACTCTACCCAACGTCACCCCACCCTAGCTCCACTCCACTACTCTACACTACCTCACTACCCTATCTTGCTTCACTACCCAACAACACTAAACTACGCCACTAACCCATCCCACTACTCTATCCTGTCCTGCTACTCTACCACACACCCCACTAATTTACCCATCCCACTACTCTAACCCACACACACTATCCACATCCCACTACTTTACCCTTCCCACTGCTCTACCTGTTCTACCCCCACCGGCATTACCCCAACCCCACTCTACCCACCCACCACTCTAATACCTCACTTCTCTACACCACCTCCTCTGCCACACACACTCAACCCAGCTCACCCACTGTGTGTACACCTCAACCCAGTCTACCTCCACTATACTACAGCACCCCACTTCTCAACCCATCCCAATACTGTCCCACACCACACTAATCTGGCACATTCCTACTCCTATGTCCTACATTTCTACCCCACCCCACTTCTGTATGCCTCCCAACTACGCTATCCCACTATTGTAGTATTGATGTATCTATCTGTACTGGGTGCGCAAAGTGCTGGTAGTAGAATACAGTGTTGTCACCTACAATGTTATGGGACCTGAGGATTCCTAAAGCTACAGTTGATAACACAGCATGGGAGAACCGTACTGAAAGGATGTCATCTATTTAGCTCCCTGCCTTTCTAACCAACTAGCACTGTAACTATAAATAAAGTTACTCCTTTTTATATATACAAGTCTCCTGTGCCTTACCTGATTCCTGATACTTCTTACCATCCTCCTATACTACAAATGGCGAGGAGGATGGGATCAACAGGCGTTTGCTGATTCCAGATAAATTGATATAATGCCTGTTGATCCCAAGATTAAAAGACCCACTGGAGAATTACTGCTTAAGAAAAGCCTGGAGTAAGCCTGTTGAAAAGAAAGTCTGCTGAATCCTTACACGATGAGCCCAGCAGTTATGAAGCCCTTTTGAAGATGCTGATGGTTTAGATTCAGATGAGCCCAGCAGAAAAGTATGTCCTGCGCCCAGCGCCAGCCATCCACCTGTGAACATCACCTGTGCAAGGTATAAGTCCTGTAAATACTTGTGCAGGCAGCCTTCACGCAGCGCCTGCTGTAGAAGTTGCTAATTTTCATTAAGGTACTGTGCTTTGGGCTAGGGCACTGCAAGCAGCCTGCATACAGTTACCAGTTGAGGAAGGCGTTTATTTCCAGTGACTAAGGTACTGTTAGTGAGATGTGCGTTGCAGCGTAGGATAATCAAGTGCTGCTTGTTGAACTTTAATTTGCAGCGTTAGTATATGGGCCAGTTGCTTCTCTTCTGCTATGCCCGCTGCCCAAAATTTGTGTATTTGGGGTTTTGCAATGCCTGTTGCATTCACAGACACAGCCCCATTATCACTGTTTATTACTGTTATTGCGGCAGCTGAGATCCTTGCTGCGCAATATCTTTGAAATTAATGATGACGTCTCAGAATGTTCTCGTAGTGTTGTGAAGCCGATAATGTCAAGGCAGCATTCTTATTCCGCCCCTGAGCGTACCTACATTTGTTCCTGGCTGTATGACGGAGGTTGGAACTTTAGAGGAATAGCGATGTCTGCGTGAGGAAACTGTTCTGACATATGCAGAAGAAAAGATGCTTTTCCATCGGCGAGTGAATTCAAACAAGCCATCTGAAGTTCCGAGCACTGGGTGGTCCGTGCAGACTTTACAAATGAAGTCTATTTATTTTTACAATGCACATTTTTCTTTAAGGATATATTTTTAAAATGAATGGGGTTCCGTTTGCTGCTGTGTTCACAGTGTGTTGCCAATGCTTCATGGTGTAATGGAGCACCATGAATTGACAGGTACTGTGTTTGTATTTGCTGCAGCACTGGGGAGTGAAGTGAATGATTTACTTCGCTATAAACCTGCCAGAAGTTATTTATGATGCAACACGAGGAGGGCACTAGCAATGCCTTTCGCATGAATGAAATCACTAAGGACTGTTGGTTTTCGTGTTTGCTGTGGTTACTTTCTCTGTGCAATTTATGGACTTTTGGTTAAGCTCTACAATTGTTAACCACATTTTCTTAATGGAATATAAATGTTAAAGTGTAGATCATTTTCATAATAATTTTTTACATTTGTATATTGGGTGCCAATTGGTATATCGGGAACAATTGGTTAGAACAGAGCGCACTCCGGTACAACAACAACCAACACTACACACCAAAAAACTCAGTACCTTCGCATGCCTACATTGTGGAAATTGCAACAACATTACCAAAGGGGACTACATAAGACATCCAAGAACAGGTGCCAAGATTAAATTAAAACATTATGCCACCTGCGGTACTAAATCAGTTATTTATGCACTGAGTTGCCCATGTGGGATTTACTATGTGGGACAGACAAGAAGGAAAATGAAAGAGAGGTGCAATGAGCACAAAAGTAACATCAGGGCCAAGAATGAACGATCACCTGTGGCGCGACATTTCACTGACAACAGACACACAGTGGCACAATTACGTTTCCAGACACTAGAAGTCATCACAAAAGCAACAAGAGGGGGAAACCATGCCAAAAGATTGGATCAGCGCGAATTGTACTGGATCGACAAACTGGACAGTATGAATCCTTACGGAATGAATGAAGATTTCCACTTAGGGGCGTTTTTATAAACCATCATTACAACACACATAACCAGTGAACAGCATGAATGGGATAGGCTTTATACCGATTCAGGTCTGCATTAGAACTTGTTTCACAATGAGTAGGTCTTATCAACCCACAATACACTGTTAAGGTTGGTCTATCTTATGAATAATTTCTGTCAGCATATGACTATTAGATGTACTAATTATTCTCAAAATTGATATTAATAAGAACACTCAACCTGTGACCAAGTGTACTTGTGTAGATTGTGAATGAAGGTGCCCTAAGGTCAGCCTAAGAACATATAGTTAGACGTTGAGAATGTGCTAAACAGGTTTGCTATTTGTTTACTTACTTTATATGGACCCTCATCAGTCCTTCTGTAAATCCTTCCAGTCAGATTTGTGATTATATAGGTGGATACTGCATTCCAGCCATTCACAAGTATAACGTGTTAAGTCACCCCAAAATTTGTGTTGTTCTCCTGAAACAACTGTTTTTATTCTATTGAGATCCCTATTGGTCCATCCTTTAATCCCCATTTGGTGGACACTGCACCTCAGCAGTACTGTAATTTGTCACTTTTTAAATTGGTTTACCCGAAATCATCTGCTGTTAGGCAGTCAGACCGCATCCTGCTTTGGATGGGTCTGCCCTCAATTCCCATTAGGGCACAATCGCGTCAGTGGAGCGCGATGGCGTTGCGCCATGTATTTACGTAGTGATGTCACATGTTTACAAGTGATGTCACGCCGTGCGTGACGACATCGCGCTCATGACGCTAGACGCCATTTTAGCACTTGCTTTTCGAGCTGCATTCACAGCAGGACCCATGGAAGAAGAGCGCTTTTCTCGGAATTGATGCCCTACAAGGACTTACTGTTTTACTTTTACAGTGATCTTGAGAAGGTAAGCCTTAGCAATTAGACTTAAATCCCTAAGTCTCTAATCCTGGAACATTGCAACTTGATGGCCATATAACTAGTTTGAAGACTTATTGTTTACTGTTTCCCACCACTTTTTGTCTCTCCATTTTAGGAGACCTTTTTGAGCATAGAGCGATCTGGCTGAAGGCCCCCTGTACTTCTACCTGATCCATGGCATGCATTAAATGGCAGGTAAGATGCCACTATCTATTTATCCATGATTCATGCACAAGTCTTCTCTAATTCCTCATCCCTATGCAACTAGAACTCCCTTAGGTATTTATATTTTTTTTACCACCTATAGCACATGGAAATACCATCCTGAATCACTGGAATCTGTGTTATACAAGCCACTTAGCAGTAGTCCCACTCAGACAGAGGATTAAGGTGCATCTCTCTGTTATCCCTCCCCTATCCCCTCTATGATATAACCAGCAAACATGTCTAATATGTATTGCCCTCGTACTAAGGTGATTCAATTTTGAATTATAGGTGATATACTTACCTAGGCAAGCTACTGGAAAGTGACCTTGAATAACGGTTGTAACTGCAGCATTAGAGACAACCTCGGGGCACCAATGCGAGGTAGGAAACTCTATAATGTATGGCAGACTCATTCATATATAAGTAGTTGTGAAATGTGAGCAAGACACATTCTGAGGATTATGATTTCTCTTATAGATATCCTGAAACATCAACATTGAAGTTTAGAAAATGAAGAAGTTCTATGGACATGAATAGACATTGAGAAACCTTAATACCCACGCCTGATGAAGGGATTTTTCCCGAAACGCGTTGAGTGTTATGTACCATTACCTGTGAAAAATAACAGAGACTGTTACATATTTGCACAATTTTGTATATGTATGCGAATACGTGAAACCTTACAACTACAAACAGAATAATATTTGTGAATAAACAAATATCTGTTTTCTAGAAATTACAGTGAAGACAATTTGTTATAAACATTGCTAATAAGTAGCTGGTTGTAGAAATATCACTTTTAATTCCATTTTGTAGACAGACCTAATATTCATTGTACTAGTAAAAGAATTACTCTTGGAATTATTCGCAATTGTTTTTTTTCCTAACATGTTTACTTATATTGTTACATAGAACCTTTCCTCGAAATCTATACCTATTGACTGTCCACTGACAGTAACCCTGAGTGTGCAGGGGACGCGAGGGGTCCACAACCTGTGGATACCCTTCCTTCTCCTGTTTTCTAAACTCAAAACCCAGTGTCAGGGTTGTGTCTCTCTCCTTTGCACCTCATTATTAATCTTAAAACTAATAAACAGGTCCATTCCTGAATTACTCAGGTGTGCATACGTGTTCATTTCTTTCCCGATGTTAAATGTGACATGAATGTTGCGTGATACGCTTGCAACTATTTGGGCATATGATATAAGGCATGCATATTATAATATAATACCGGAGTATTTTCCTTGGCATACATGTTTTAAATTTTGAATGCTTTCATGTTTTGACTGCATTCCAGTTTTTTTTTTTGAAAGATCATTTTGCACCTGGACTCAGATCTGATCAGTCTCTGTCACAGTGTTTTCTTTCTCGCGCTGTTCTTTCCCAGCTGCGTTGTTTTTATGTGATCTTTGTTTTGTAAGTTTTCTTTTCTGTCCTTTCCTACTTTTCAGTGTTTTCTATGGCAGGGGTGTGTATGTGAATGAATAACTGGATGGCGCAAATGGCAGGTGTTTCTGAGATGAATGGTGGTGTGATGTAATTGGGTGTGATGTATTTGTGATAAGGATATAAATGATGGTTTAAATGAATGTTAGCTAGTTCCTGATGGTTGCGTGAGTACGCGGTTGTGCTGAGTGTGGCAGACCCTTGACTCCATGTGGCAGATGGAGTGGGAGGAGATACGATTTGATGGTTGAGAGTGAGGCAAGGAATGTATGTGCTCGCAGGTGGCAGCTGTGAGGCCCTGGAGTGGCAGTCCCGGGCAGGTGGTGACTTGTGTACTTGATGGTGTTGAATGTTAGTTACGTGATTGTGGTATACGCTTTTATGGATGTGATTGTTGTATAGTTTGTTTACAGATGTGCAGGAGTGTGGAGGTTTTGATGGTCGCTGAATGCCTGGTGTAGTATCTTGTTTGTGTGTTCATTTGGAAGAGAGGAAGATGTGTGGTATCCTGTTTGTGTGTGCATTTGGAAGAGAGGGAGATGTGAAGTATTAATGTATCTATCTGTACTGGGTGCACACAGTGCTGGTAGTAGAATACAGTGATGTCACCTAGAATGTTATGGGACCTGAGAGTTCCTAAAGATACAGTTAATAACACAGGATGGCAGAACCTTTTTGAAAGGATGTCATCTATTTAGCTCCCTGCCTTTCTAACCAACTAGCCCTGTAACTATAAATAAAGTTACTCCTTTTTATATATACAAGTCTCCTGTGCCTTACCTGATTGCTGATACTTCTTACCATCCTCCTATACTACAACTATCCACACTACTATCACACTATTGTACCCCTCCCCACTTTACTCATATACCACCACTTCAATCCATTCTACCCTCCTCCCCTGTACGTTACTCTAGCTGACACTACCCTACTCTTCCCCACTCTACTCTTAGTCTGCCCAATCTATCATTACACCATCCCACACATCCTAAATCACCCCACTCTACTCTTTTCCCACCCTTCTTCACCTGACTCTCCCCGACCATTCTTTATCTGCCACACCCACCCAACTCCAAAACCCAGCCCACTCTAAACCTACTTTACCCTCACCTCTTCCCTCATCCCATTAGTCTACCCTCACCGCACTATCCTTCCACTAGTCCATTACCCAACCTCACTACTCTAACTTACTTCTCTACCCCAACACAGGAGCTTAACCCACTACTCTACACAACACTGTTACTCTAACCCACTCCAATTGTCTATTCATCACAACTCTACATCCTCCTACTCTACACCGACCCACTGTACACCTCCATATTGCGTTATCCCCCAAAGCTTTATCCTACCCCCGGCTCTATCCCTTCTACTATACCCTATCTCATCCCACTGTACCCCCACCTGCCCTACCTGTATCCCATCTCAACCGACTCTTATCCTAACCACCACCACTATAGCCCACCTCTACTCTAACATCCTCTATGCTACCTCACCACAGTCTAACTCACCAAATTCTACCCAAACTCACTATGCTCCTTTCCAACACCACTTACCCCACATAGATAACCTTAGCCCATTCTAGAAACCCTACTTCACCCAACGCTTCCAGCATTCATCTCACTATATCACCTATCGCATTCTACTCCCACTTAACTCTACCCCAACCACACACCCACCACTACTGTATTCTCACCCGCACCACACTACTCGATATCACTACTAATTACCCCACTACTATACTACTTCCACCCATACTACTCCACAACTTTACCCCACTCCACTATTCTTTTCTACTCAATATAAACCCACCTGCATTATTCTACCCCACCTTACCCCACTCTGTCCCAGCCTGCGACTAAATAGCTACTTCTTTGTACGAGTTCAGGTATAAGTAGTGGCTAAAGCACCCACTAAAAAACCAACTGAGATCTCAATCATAAAGATGAAACAGGAACTGCCAAACCGGTATTCATCCATTGGTGCTTTTGGTAATGTGTGCTGAGGGTAGGCCATACTCCTTTGGAGTGGTGTGAGCTAGTACAGAAGCAATGAAAACAACAATAGAATTGTGATCCCAAAATAAAACAATGGCAAACCAAGGTTCTTTAAAAACAAATTGATATTTAATTAATTTAATATAACTAACCATAAAACCACTGGCCCGCCCCTATAGGGGAAACTCAGATAAAGCAGCATTTAGAATAAAATAGCAATCAAGAGTTTGTAGGCAGTGCTCAGCCAAAGATTTCAGCAGCAAAAGGTTATGTTTTTTGAATATGTCTCTGAAAAGTTAAAGCAGGGTGGCTTGAAAGCCATTAGGCCCTTTCAAGGCAGACCAGGGGATATGGCCTCTTCAAATAACATATGTTCTTGTCTTTGGGCCTCAACAGTGGCTAGCCAGGCTTTCAGCATTCAACTGGGAAACTGAGTGCTTTTATTGATGTGCTGGGGCCAAGTCAGGAAGCGGCACTCATGGGTTCAAACAATGAAGTGCTATTTAGCAGCAGTAACAGGTTGCAGATCAAAGATACTGGATATTGCAGGTGATATTGGGTCGGTGGCTCTGAAGTATATGGTGGCCTTGAATCACAGAAGCAGAGACTGATCTTTGGCAGTGAGTGGGCTTGGCTTTTTCCACATGTGTCTGGGTTCTGCAAGCAGTGTTGGATTGGAGCTCAAAGAAGCTGCTGACCAGGTGACAGTGTCAAGTTGGCGATATGAGATGCAAAGACAACAGAGTTTCTGTATCATCGTCTAGCAAAGCATGGAGATGCATAGGCAGGTAAGCATCAAGATTGGCAATGACTCCAAAGGCTCCCTTGAAGCAGCTTGGATGGCATTGAAAGGGCACAAACCAACATTGAGGTCGTTCAGAGATGCAGGAGAGCAAGTGGTTGCTTCCTCGGTTCTGTGTTTGCTGGGAAACCCAGTCTATGGTCCCAAAGGCAAGGCTAGTTCTTCTCTTCTTCTGCCCTTTGTTGCTTGGAAGATTCATAGAGGGCACCTCCAGTGGCAGTGTCCTTGGTACAAGGTCCTCAGTTTCAGTAGTCTGTGTCATGCCGGATAGGCTTTGGGGATGGTGAGGGACATGAGTTTCCCTCTTACTTGGAAGTCTCTTTTTCCATGTCGATGGCAGAGTACTTTGGAATGCACTGGATCCTGTGTCTTGAAGCCCAAAAATGTATCACCTAAGAGGTAAGTATCTCCCATTTTATAGGCAGAATGCAACAATGTAGTGATCCAGAGCAAGCCTGTTTTCAAGGGTCCATTTCAGGCTGATTCAGGCTCATTTTCCTGATGATGCAGAAGGCTGCTATACCAAATCTTATTTGCCCGACAATGTCATACCCAGAGTGCCTTGTCTTCAGGAAGTGGGGTTGGGGAGATGAAGGTCGGGGAGCATTAGCAAATCCAAGAGGTCTAAACCTCTGCTCTGGGCTCCTCTCACCCAGCCCCGTTTCTCTGACTGCCTACTTCAAAAAAGACTCCAGTAATCAGTACCCATGGGTGACTGTTTAGGAAGCACTAGTTCCCAGGGGACCTCCTGGAGACGATTCCTGTTCCATGGGGTGAGGTGCAGGACCGTTGTTGAGAATATCAGTAAATTGTCTCAGCAAGATACATGTGTGCATTATGCTTTGGCATGGAACATTATGAAAGTGGGATCTGATTGACAGCTATTTCACCCTCATATATGGCATACCATCACATACCCTATCCCACCCACTCTACTCAACCTCACCCCAGTGTATGCCACCTCATTTCTCTTCCAACCCCACTACTCCAACCACTTCTCTACCTCACCCCAATAATCTACCCCTTCCTCCCACCCCCACTAAACCCCATCCCATTACTCTAACTTTACTTCAATACTCTACACTACCCCACTATTCCACAGCTACCCACTCTACCCTCACTCATATCTCTACTCTACATATTACTCTACCCACTCACCACATTACCCCACCACAACACTGTACCTCATCACTTTACAGCACCCTACTACTAAACCCACTCTACCCACCCACTACTCTGGCCAACCACTGTACTCCCATCTGTATCCCCACACACCCCATTACTCTACTCTACCCAAGCACTGTACCCCACCCCACTACTCTAACCCCACCACTATTCCCCAGTGCAGCACTCTACCCCACTGTACTGCAGTTTACCGCTATGTACTCCAGCCTATCCCACCCTACTCCACTCTACCTCTATCACCATGGTCACCCCACTCTATCCTTACCCTTACCCCACTCAAGCACCATGCACCCCACCTCACCCAACTGTACTGTTGACCCAACCTATTGCATACCACTCTACCCCAACACATCCTTCTCTACCAACACCACCCCATCCTCACCTCATTACTCTAACCTGCCCAACTACTCTACGCCACCCCATCACTCTACCCCACCCATTCTGACCCTACCTCACCTTAATATAACCAAACCACAACCCCACTGTATCCTACACACACCAGCTGTACCCTTTATCACCCTAATGCACTAATTCTCACATTGCTACCCCATCCCCCTATTGCATCACACCCACTACTCTACACTACAAAACTCTACATCACTGACTGATATAGTCCCACAATTCTTCCCACTGCAGAACTCTACTGCAACTGGGCCCACAATACTCCATCTCACCCCAATCCTCCCCCACACACATTAACCCCAATACTATTCCCCAGCCAACCTCTCTACCCCACTAACCCACCCCACTAGACATCACCACCCCAGTACTGTGCCCACAACACAACTCTACCCCAACCTACTACTCTACCTCCTTTCCCAACCCACTCTCTCTACCACACACAACTACTATATCCCACCCACCACTCTGCTCTACCCCCACACACCAACCCACCTCAACCCCCTCTATACTTACCCCCACTTTACACCCTCCACTGGTGCCCTCACTACCTCATGCTATCCAACTCCACTAAACACCTATCCATTCCACTGCTACCGCTACTTAACTCTACCCCTAACCTCACACCAATATTCCCACAAACACCTTCCCCTTGTCCACTCTTCCTTCACCCCACACTACCTTACCCACTCTATCCTAACCTATACTGCTCTACCACCACTTTTCCCACCCTACCACTCAACCCTTCTCTCCCACACATCGCACACTGTACTTACTCACCAATCTACACCATTCCACTTCCTCTCCTCCTCCTCCCTCTACTCCCTGCTCTTCCTCTGGCCCTTTTTCTCAGCCACCTCTCCTCCCTCCTTCTCTGCCTTTCCCCGTTCGCCCCAGTTGAGGTTTCTAGACAAGTCCGATCCATTAAAGTCTTGTCGAAACAGGTTCAACCCTGTTCCTCCAAAACCATCAAGGACCACATTGACACCTTGGCCCCTGCTCTGGCTGACTTTTGCAACCACTCCTTCACCACTGGAGTCTTCCCTTCCTCCCTGAAGCACTCCCTTGTGCACCCTCTTCTTAATAAACCCTCTGCCGACCCCTCCTGCCCAGCTAGCTATCGCCCAATCTCCATCACTCCATTCCTGGGCAAACTCCTGGAAAAGCTGCCCATCTCCCAGCTTAATCTTCACACTGAATCTGTTGGTTGTCTCCATGAAAATCAGTCTGTCTTCAGAGCTGCCAGAAGCACAGAAACTGCTCTACTGAATATCCGTGAAGACCTACTCTCCAACCTCGATTCCAACAAACCTTGTGTCCTCATTTTACTTGATCTCTCTTCTGCCTTTGACAAAGTCAACCATGCAATTCTGCTATACCGTCTTCGTGATAACCAGGGTATTACCAATCGGGCCCTGGCGTGGCTAACCTCTTTCTTCTCCAATCGACCCTCCCAGGTCCAACTTGGATCCTTACTTTCCTCTATCTCTATCTCTACCTGTGGTGTTCCCCAGGGGTCTGACCTCTCTCCCTGGCTGTTCAACCAATACCTGCCACTTCTTGCCCACCGCATTGATGCTCTCTGCACCAACTTCCAGTGCTATGAGGATGACACTAAACTTATTTTCAGCACCCTTCCACCACTTCTTCTCCTTCTCTTATCTCTGACTGTCTGTCTACTATCCAGGAGTGGTGTGCCGCCAAAGATCTCTGCCTTAATGCCAGTAAAACTGAGATTCTCTTAATTGGCACACCTGCTCCCTCCTTTCCTTTCACTCTCTGGCCAGCCTGCCTTGGCCCTCTTCCTGCTCCCAGCTGTGAGGCTAAAAACTTTGGGGTCTTCTTCCACTCCACACTCTCTTCTCCTCACATCTCTGACGTCTCTAAGAAGTCACACTACCAGCTGCACCTCCTAAGAGGTATTCGTCATTTCCTCTCCTTCCCCCAGGAGCTCACCATCTCCAGTGCCCTGGTGGTCCTCTCTAGGCTGGACTATTGCAGCAGCTTCTTTCTAAATCTGCCTGCTTCTACTCTCCGCCCTCTGCAACTTATCCAGAACAGGACTGCTAGACGTGTCCTTGGCCTCAAGCCCAGGGATCGTATATCTCCAGGACTCAAATCTCGAGCTCTTCGCTCATCTGTCTCCAAATCTGGCAGGGTCAGTCCCTTCTCCAAGCAACGAGTTGGTGGTAGATCTCTTTCTTCGGCTGGGGCCTCCCTCTGGAACAGCCTCCCTGCCACTTGAGCAGAACCATCTCTGGTTCCGGAAGCACCTCAAAACCTTCTCTCTTTGCTTCTGCTTTCTCTCCTCCTCTCCCCTGGTGAACTCCTGGCTGAAACAGAAACTGCACTGGTCACCTGGCTAGCCCAGGTCCCTTCCCCTGTCAGTTGCACACCTGCACTGGCTCCCTGGCAAACCCCACACTTGGGGACTGTTTTCTGTATCCCTACAGTCCCCTACCATCACTTGACACCTGATGTTTGCACTTACCCTTGCACTTGCCACCAGCTGGCTGCACTTTTTACTTATTGCTTTATTTATTCTATTTATTTTTACTGTCGATCCCATGTACTGCACTGCCCTCTCCCCTGCACTTTTCCCTTCCCCCTTCCCCTGCACTTTCGCAATTTCAATGTCACCTGGCCTAGTAAGATTGTTGTCTCTGTCTTTGCTCTGTTCCCCCTCCCTTGCCTCGTCGCGCCTTGAAACACTTGTGTATAGGCGCTTTTTAAATGCCATATCATATCATATACCTATTCTACACCACACACTGTTTCCAGGCAAACTCTAAACCATCCTCCATTCCTCATCAATCTGTAACCCTGCCTCTCCCTTCCTCCTCCCTCTATCCCTTACCCCTCTCTACCCCCACCATCTCCCCTCTTACTCCACCCACCACCCAATCACACTTCACTCTGCCCCACCTACCTTCACCCCACTCTACCCACCCTTGTCTACTTCATCCCTGCTAGCCAACCCTATGCCCACCCTACCGTACCCATCAAACATCCAGTCACCCTATCTCGCCCATGTGTACCTCCACCCATCCACCCTAGCTCACCATTACCTATCCCCCAATGTACCCACCTTAGCTCATGCCTGTCTAACTTCGCCCATACGTTTTGTACGTTTTTTCCGACTATAAAAGTCTGACCCCACCAAAAGACTTAAAACAAACACCAGGAAAAGTTCGGACTACCAAAAGTCTGAACTTTTCGTGGTGCGTTTTCAGGTCTTTTGGTGGGGTCGGACTTGGGACTGGGGGGGTTTTCCCCCGCAACTCCCCGCTCACTACAGTGAGCCGGGGTTGTGGGGGAGAACCCCCAAGCCCCAGCCAAATGCAGAAAAAAAAGCCAGGGCTGGGGGGGTGTCCCCCTCAATACCCCGCTCACTATGCCATACATTATAGTGAGCGGGGTGTTGCGGGGGACACCCCCGAAGCAAACCCGAAAAACACCCAAAAAAACAGGGGCTGCAGGGATGTCCCCCGCAACACCCCGCTCGCTATACTTTACAGTATAGTGAACAGGGGTTGCGGGGGAAAAGCCTGCTGCTCCCGAAAAAAAGAAAAGGAAAGTAGTTAAGCACCATGCAGCGCCAGTTCCCGATCACGGAAGTGAAAGGGAACTGGCGCTGCAGGGACACAGCGTGAAGGAAAGTAAGTAGGGTGTGGGTATGTTGGGGGTGTGTGTGGGGGTGTGCTGTTGTTGTTGAGGGTGTGGGTGTGAGTATGTAGGGGTTTTGAATGCATGTTCGCATGGGAAATTGTGCAAACCTTTTGTGGTTTGCACATTTCTCATGCAAACTTTTCTGTCGCTGACTTTTCCGCGACGCAAAAATCACACAGATCCATCCTAGCTCACCTATTTCTACCATGCTCACCTCGATCTACTGCCACTTGCTTTACCTTACCCTCTTTCCCTTACAGCAAAGTTCACTACTGGCCCTGCTAGCCTAGCTCACCCCTAAAATCACCATGCACACTTTAAAAGTTCCAAATATGTCTTAAATGTATGTTTTTCCAACACATGATAGTAGTAGTAGACATATTTCTCTACACCAACTGAAGAGAACTCATTATACTTTGTCTACTAGTAATGTGTGTGTTTGCAGACACTAACTTGCAGACATGTCTGGAATTACTTGGGAAGTAGAGTTCAAATACTTTCTGCATTAGTATCTATACATGTAGCATGCAATAAACAACTGCAAACACAAGACCTATTTCCTTTGCCAATGCTTGTTTTAAGAGGCTCCAGAAATACGTGTGTCGTGTGACAAGGAGACAACACGGACAACATGATACACGTCTACTAATTTGTATCTGATCAACCCAAAGTATGTTTAATTGCCCATTATAAGGTGATAGAAATCATTCATTTAAGATATAGGTTCGACAACTGTGGGGTAAATAACAAGAAAACGGAGAAGAACGAGTTAATGGAGTGTATACAGGTATTTTGTGCTTAAACATCAAATCAGGGAAGAAATCAGTTTGATTTCTTAGGGATGGATGACTTAATTACCATTCAACCTACATGTAAACAATCAAAACAAAAATGCATAGCACCAAAACAGTTGCAGCGATGCTGCATTAAAAACGTAGGAGTTCCTGTGGTGCCTCTCGTTATCAATGTATTTCTTGAAAAATGGGCAAAGGAGTTTTAAAACATGTATGTTGCAGATTGCTTATGAATAGACTTTGCCCTTTCAGGGTGTCGAAGTGTGTTTCAAGGAGGAGGTAGAAATGTTTACACAATGTTTACGCAACTTAATTAAAGTCGCTAAGTTGGTGAAAACGCTAGGGATTTATATAGACTCAGCATTAACACTAACCAGACAAACCAATGCCCTAGCTTCCTCATCCACCCACACTTGCAAGCTTATTACAGCTTGCCGACCACATCTTTCTCCAGCCAGCTGCATCACACTATCTAGAGCCCCAGTACTCTCCAAGTTAGATTACTGCAATGCACTTTACCTCGGCACATCACAACATAACCTTAACAGAATGCAGGTCCTGCAAAACAATGGCATTCATGCAGCCATAAATATTCCCAAGAATCACCACATCTCGGAAACTAGATGCTTGCTAAAATGGCTCAACATCAACCAAAGAATAGCCCACAAAACCCTGTCTTTTACTCACAAGTGCCTATCCCATCAAGCCCCATCTACCCGTCCAACACTATCTCTCGCCACACATCATCAAGACCCATTAGATCCACCATAAGGCACAGTGTCATTATACCCAGATTCAGGCAACAACGTGCAGGCGGAGCAAGCTTCCTAGAGCGGCTAGAAAATGGAATGCTCTCCCCCTTTCCATCAGGGAAGAACTGTCTTATCATGCATTCAGATATAAGACCAAAGCCTGTCTCTACAAGCAAGTTAGTTACATAATAGCCTAAGCCCACCACGATCTAGATATACACATTATAAATGCGTCCATTCACCGACCTTCTATGTACATTATATGTATTTTTCCTGCTCCTATATTGTATATTGCTTACTCTGCGTATACATTATAATTGTCTGTACTTGTAACATGCAAGCCTAGCGCCCAGTTGCCCAAGGGCTTGGTGCGCTCTATAAATAAACAAACTAAGCTAAACTAATAGAATAGAATATGAGTTTCCCTTTAAGGTACTTGTGTGGTCATACAGCTGAGGTGAGACACTTTATAGAAGTGACACATAAATACCTATTCTATAGTCACTATTTCAAAGAGTAGATATATCATGATAGCTGATAAACACGCATGATCCCTTGGCATTCAGCAGCAAAAGTACAAGATAGCAAGTGGAGTAAATGGATATACAGCAAATCTCGGGTGGGGATACACCTGTCTGCTCTAATTAAATTCAACAGAAATATATTGCTTTTGATATAATAACCAAGACACTTTACCGCCTAGTAAGAGGGGGTGGGGGTTGTAAAGTGCAAAAAGGTCCGGCATAAGATACTCTAGGAAGTTGAGGAGAAGGCTCAGTTGGGATGGGGCAGGAGATGAGTATTTGGGAATTTTTAAGAGCACACTGCAGTAGTTAGACCTTAAACATTTAATCATTCGAGAGCTGTTTGGAAGAGGGTACTTCAGGTGAGTGAAAAGGTCATCAGGAAAGAAAAGTAAGGAACTAATTTCCATGTATGTTAGGCACAAGTTAAGCATTCCTGGGGAAAGTGTTGGAAGATATGGGTCAACATATGGTGAGAATAAGCACGATGACTTTCATTATGTATCAGTTGTGATACATTATGTTATGTTATGTTATGTTATGTTATGTTATTTGCCATTCATATGGCGCTCTATATATCATTGCTAGGACCTCAAAGTGCTGGTAGGTTGAATGCCCTTGGGGACTGTAGTCCAGGTCAGTTGAGAGAGTAAGGTGTCATAGGGTGCTTGGGTGCACCAGTTATGTGGGCAGCCAATGTAATTGCTTAATGGAAGCTGCAGCCTAGCATTTGGTGTGGTGGTATTTGATGTCAGTTCAATGTGTGCAGTCTGGAGGATGGACCCCAAGACTGGTTTCTTGCTGCGTTAGGCCTGTGTAGGATGCTTATGTGTGAAGCTAGGCCGGTTTTCATGGGATATAGCTGCGTTTTATTAGAATGATGAGGTGTTCATGGAGTAATGTTCGTATGTGAGCAGCTAGGCCAAAATGATAGAGGGGTGTAGCTGCACTCGAATTGGGTGTTGGTGTAGAGTAGAGAGTAAGCATAGTGATATGGGAGGTGAGTGTTTTGATGGAGTTATAATTTAAGGAGCTTGCTATTACGGATTTCAAGTGCGTGTTTACCTTATAGTGACTTAATAAGCATATTCAGTGGCGTCCTTGCTTGGGATCTCATTGAGCATTGTCATCGGGTTGCAGGTCTTAGTCACTTCAGATGGTCATTGTCAACATTACAGAAAGAGACACCTTTTTAGGGCTTTACTGAAGGTTATATAGTCTTGTGTGTGTCAAATATGTGGGGGAGTGAGTTCCACAGAGTTGGGGCAAAGGTTGAGAAGGGGGATCATCCAATCCTAACAGAGTTTGAGGATGGAATCACTACAAGGAACACAGTGCTTGATTTTAGGGTGCGAGATGGGAGGTAGGGGTTAATCTTCTCTTGTTGGCATGATGGGCCGGTCTTGTGCACTGTTCGGTGAGTGATGCATATGGTCTTGAAAGAGGCCCTTCGTCCGATTTGGAGCCAGTTTAGGGTTCAGAGCGAGGGTGAGATGTGGTCTCTGTGTCCCTGGGTGAGGATCAGTTTTGTGGCAGTGTGTTGGGCTCTTCTGAGTTTGTTGAGTTGGTATCCGGTGCTTCCAATTATAGAGAGTTGGCATAGTCCAGTCTCAACATTACAATAGACATAACTGCGGCAAGTCTGTTGGGGTAGGAGAGGAAGGGAAAAATGCATCTGAGAAGTTTGAGGTGGTAGTGACAGCATTTTGACAGTGTTGATCTGACGGGAGAGGGTTAGGCCTGAGTCCATATTGCAGCCTAGGTCTTTCACTATATCCGAGGGGCGGGGAGGTGGGGCGAGGGGGGCCATGGGATCAGATGTGGGAGGAGGGCAGTATTGCTGGACACCATGATTTTGGTTTTATCAGGGTTCAAAAGGAGGTGTTTTTTTTGTCATCCATCGGTCAATATCATGGAGACAAGCTTCAAGGTCGGGATGTGGATTGGTGCTTGTCTTGGGGATTCTTAGGATAATTTGTACATCATCAGCATAGTTGTAACAGGAGAGTTTGTCCATGTGGATGATTCCAGGTTGAGTGGTCAGATAGAGGTTGAACAGGAGAGAGATAGGCATGTGCCTTGGGGTACTCCAGTATTTCCCCAAGCGATCAGTTGAGACAAAAGGGGAGAGGTAAGTTGTTTCGTATTGCAGTCGAAGGAGGCAATCAATTTGAGAGCAGTGCCACAGATTCCTAGGGAGTGGAGGCGATCAAGGAGGATTGAATGGTTACCAGTGTCAAAGGCTGCAAAGAGATCGGTAGAATCAGTGCTGTGCAGCCCTCAGAGTCTGCAGTGACCTTGAGATCATCCCAGATCGAGATCAGAGTGGTACATGTCTCAGTCTGAAGCCTGATTGTGCAGGGTCGAGCAGATTGTTGGATTCTACAAATGAGTTGAGCTGAGAGTATGCAGTCCGGTCAATGAGTTTCGTGAGAAATCTGGTGTTGGAGATCGGCCTGTAATTCTTGGGGTGAAGGGGATCAAGGGGGTCAAGGGATGGGTTTTTTACAAGTGGCTTGACATGCACTATTTTGAAGGCTTCAGGGAAGATGCCAGAGGTGAGGGAGTCATTCAGTATGGCTCTTGCATGTTCTCCTGTGCAGGAAGAGGAGAACATTTCTTTCAGGACAGAGGCGGGGCAGGGGTCGAGCAGCGACCCGGAGGGTTTGCTGGCCGATAGAAGGTCAAGGAAATTTGTCTCTGGAGATGGGTTTTAAGGAGTCAAAAATAGGTAAAGTGGGCGTCGGGGCAATGGGATCAGGAGGGGTCAGTGAATGGAAGGAGAGAGCAAGGACAGTTTGGTGTTAAGGATTGCCATCCTGTCAAGTGTGGTGTTGACGAAATGTATGGAGAGGGAGTCACGGAGCGATTGTGTTGGGGTGGATTGGGCAGATGTGCACGTAGGTTTCACAAATTCCGATATGATCATATGGAGTTCTTTTCTGCAGTTGCCAGAGTTGAAAATGTGTTTATTGTAATAGGCTTTTTTGGCCTTTCGGATTTTGGATTTGTAATTACGGTGGTGTAGGTCAAACATGGATCTGCTGAGATCTGTTTTAGATGCTCGCCATTTGCGTTCAAGAGAGTTATTTTGTTTTTTGACATCCCTCAGGTGTGGCGTGAACCATTTGGGAGATGGTACTTTTCATGAGGGTGAGGGGCACGAGGGGGTAAGAGGAATTAGTGAGTCATTAAGCAAGGAGTCGAAGGAATCAATGGTTAAGGGTCTATCACGGGGCAGTGGAGCAGGTGGACGGAGACGCAGGGCTTCTTCTGGATTGAGGAGGACCTTGACTTTGTTCCAGCATTTGAGATTAGGGGTGGGGGAAGGGGGATGTGTAGGGGGAGGAGCAGGAGTGTGGATAGAGAAAGGGATGGCAAAGTGGTCAGTCCAGATGAGCGGTTTGGGACAGGATATATAAACCAGGTCATGGGAGGTGAAAATTGCATTAAGGGTGTGCCCACCTGAGTGGGTTCGACCAGTGGTAAAATGGGAGAGGTTGAGTGCATCAAGACTGTCAACCAGCGGATGAGTCAAGGGGTTGTTCGGCATATCAAACCAGATATTGAAATCTCCCAGGAGTGTAAGAGAAGGGTGATTTACCTGAATGGTAGCTATAGAGTCACAGAGATTTTTGGCAAAATGTCTGTCAAATCCAGGGGGTCTGTAGATGAGTAGGAAGCTGTGGGTGAAGGTCGATGGTAGCAAGAGTTTTGCCAGAAGGGATTCACAGGAGGCCATGGATATCTGGGATTCGACGAGTGAGACAGAGAAATGGGGTTTGAATAGGATTGCCACTCCGACAACTCTGGCCTGTCTATTGGGGGCGATAAGCGAGAAGCCGGGGGGGAAGGCTGTGTGTGCTACTGGGGAAAAGTCGTCTGAGAACAGGTTTCAGGGATAAAAAGGAGGTTGGTATTGTCAGAGGATAGGATGTCAAAGATTCTGTGTCTATTTTTTTCTACGGAGTGGGCGTTAAAAAGGATGCATGTGACTTCATGAGGGGAGGTCATTTTCATGATGCTCATCGCAGGGGTAGCTTGGCGGACAAGGGTGCCCGATGGGATGGTGGGTGTGGTATGATCATTCAGGGTGGTAGAGACCGGTAGAGGTGGGGTAAGGGAGGGGTGGATGCTCATGGGCTTTGAGTGTCGGATGAGAGGGTTGTGTCAATGGGGGGCAGGAAGAGTAGGCGGGCGGAGGTAGGAATGTGAGAGATGTGGGGTGGGTTAGGGGGTGTTGGGAGGGTGGAGAGTGGATCATTTGAAGTGTGGGGGTTTAGGCGGGTCATTTTTGGATTGAGTCGGGCTGGCGCTGTGGGTTTAGGTGTACTGGGTGAGAAGTCAAGAGCAAGGGGGTGGAAAGTGGGAGAGGGGAGTGTCTGAGGGTAGGGGAGGGAGAGGCTATGAGGTTGGAATGAAGCAGAAGTTGTGAGGTGTGGAGGGTCGGGAGAGAGGACCTCGCATTTCTGGTATTTTGTCGGTTTTGGTGCCATAGGACTGGGAGAGAGGGCTGGGGGTCAGAGGGGAAAGGAGAGGAGGCTACCATTCTAGCAAGGGCAAGATGTGCTACTTTCAGAGAAGGGAAGGGATATGAAGGGGGAGTTCTGTTAGCAGGTGTCAAGTAGGGGTTAAGGGGGGGGAGAGGGTGGCATGGGAGGTAGAATGAGGGGGTGGGGGTTCCTCAGTGGGCTAAGGGGAAGGGAGAGGGTGGCATGGGAGGTAGGTTGAGAGGGTGGGGAGTTCCTCAGTGGACGCAAAAAAGTGGTGTGGTAGTGGATTTGAGCTGTTTGGAGCACCAGAGAGCTCCTCTGGCTGGTGAATTCGATAATTGGCGTGGTATATGGGCGAGGGGTACGGGGTTGTTCTCAATAGATGCCAGATGGGAAGTGGATGTTGATGTGTTTGGGATGGATGAGGAGTGGGGGGTGAGTGTTTGAGGAGGCAGGTGTTTGGTGTGCCAGATTGCTCCTCTGATCTTAGAGTTGGACGAGGGATGATGGTAGGAGAGTGGGCGGGCGGCATCCTGGTGTATTGTTGTACGGGGGTTGTGGTTTGCGACTAGAAGGGAGATGTCAAAGGGGTGGGTCATGAAGTTGGGTTCTAGAGTGTAGGATATGCACCGCGAGGGGTGAGTAATGGGGAGGTATTGTGCAGGGAGGCCAGGGATCAGGACGGGTTGGAGAGGAAGACTTTGTTGAGCTGGGATCTCCATCCCGAGGGAAGGTTGAAGGCAGCACCTAGAGAATGATGCACTAGTAACAGTAGATGCAGTGGCCTTAGATGTAGGACCTGCATCTAGATTCTGGGCACCAGCACGGTGGGAGAGGAGCAACAGAAGAATGGAAGTCTAGAAGCAATAGTGGCGCCTAGACTTGGGACACCAGAAAAGGGAGAAAGGGCCTAACACATGTGGAATCCTAGAGTGGCATTCTATAGATGGGGCACAATGGAGAATTGTCAAATTTTTAGGCATGCGACACAGGTCTGAAAAACACAATTCTCCTAGAGGAGGACGGTGGCCAGTATTCACAGTACAATCATAAGTGAGTGGCACAAGCAAGTAAAACACAGTAATATCTCAGTGGGCACTTTCTAGAAGTGAGTCAATGTAGCAAGAGCAGTTTCTAAGTGTGTGGCACAGGCAAGTAAATCACAGTACTATCTCAGTGGGAACTTTCTAGACGTGAGTCAGTGTGAGGGGCGGGCAACTAAATTATAGAATTGTCACCATGGGCACTTTCTAGATGTGAATCAATCTAAAAGAACACTTTCTAAGTATGCGGTACAGGTAAATAAATCTGTATTATCTCAGTGGGCACTTTCTAGATGTGAGTCACGCTAACAATAGCAATTCTAAGTGTGTGGCGCTGGCAAGTAAAAACAATAATATGTTAGTGTGCACTCTCTAGTGAGTGCCCTCTCGATGTGAATCAGACCAGACAAGATCGAATCAATCTAACAAGAACTATTTCTAAGCATGCAGAACAGGTAAATAAATCACAGTATTATCTCGTTGGGCACTTTGGAGATGTGAGTGAAGCTAACAAGAGCAATTCTAAAGTGTGCCGTGCAGATGAGTAAATCACAGTAATATCTCAGTGGGCACTTTTTGGATGTGAATCAGTGTAACAGTTTTTAGATGTGCGGCACTGGAAAATAGATCACAGTAATGTCACAGTGGGAACCTTCTAGAAGCGAATCAAGGGAGTATTAACATTACTTCAATGATGTGGTGCTGATGGGTTTAGAGGGTAGGTAGAGTGGTCGGGCTTTGGAGTAGGGTGATTGATCCACTCCTCACCCCTCCTGGGTTTGAGTCAATGCAATGCTAACAATTTACTAAGTGTGCGACGCAAGCTAGCAGATTCACAGTACTATCACAGTTGGCACTTTCTAGGTTTGAGTCAGTGCAATGCTAACAATTTACTAGGTATGAGTTAATACATTACTAAGAAATTTGCTAGGTGTGTGATGTAGGCTTGCACATGCACACGCACAGTACAATCACAGGGGGTACCCTCTAGGTGTGAATGAAATTAACATTATCAATGGTCTAGGTGTATGACACAAGGCTGTTCAGAGTGTAGGTGAAGTGGCAGGTATTCGGAGTAAAGAGGTAGCTCTACTCTGCACCCAGGCCACACCTACCTTGGTCGATGCTGCTGGTTGACGGCTGGCCACTGGCTTCCCCTGCTGACACCTGCAGATTCAACCTGGAGCCGCCTCTGCAGGAGTTGCCCTTTGCCTAGGGGCCCTGAGCCACAGGGGCTGCATGGGCAGAGGGCTGCCCAGGGAAGGTCAGTTATTACCATCAAATAGGCCAATCAGAGCAGGGGGTGGGATGGGAGGCAGGAGGAGGGAGGATTCAGGAAAAAAGAGCCGGGTGGGATCAGGAAAACTCACGGTGGCACAGCATAGCTGGGGGCTCCAAAATGGGAGAAAGATGTAAAATGCAAGGCCCAGGAGAGTCTTAATTTATAAACTCTGACCTGCTTGGCCAACAGTAAAAAGAGGCAAGCAGGGAGTGGGGCCATACAGTACTACGGTTACACTACAGTTACACTAGGCCTTGGAGGCCAATCAGAGCAGGGAGCAGGATGGGAGGAGGGAGGATTCAGGAAATGGGAGCCGGGTAGGATCGGGAAAGTTTGCAGTGGCACAGCAGAGCTGGGGGCTCCAAAATGGGCGGAACATGTAAAATGCAAGGCCCAGGAGGGTCTTAATTTAGAAACACTCACCTGCTTCACCAACAGTAAAAGAGTTCTGTTTCAAAGGTTAACTTTCACAATCCTGTATATTCTCTTGGGACTTACCCTTACATTTATTTTTCTGGCTCTTTTGGGAGGAAGTACTATCAGACCCACCAGGCTCTTTATCTTTGAACTTTTTCCCCTTCTCCTGTTTGCCAGGATGAGTCTTGTCCTCATGGGAGACTATGTGACACCCACAAATCTGCTTCTATGGCCAGCTTCTTAGGATCTAACTCCTTTGAATCTGCCAAGTGCTGCTTAAACTCAGGGGAAGAAGATGCAATAATATGTTCAAGCATGACAAGACATATCTTACATGTGACGAAGAGGAAGACCTTGGATAAAGGGGAAGAGGACCCAGATTGAAGAGAACCTGGGACAAAGAGGAAGAGAACCCGGGATGAGGACCTGTGATAAAAAAGGAAGAGTAACCGGTACAAGTGCCTGAGACACAGAGGAAGAGGAAGACTATCTGGGATCAGAAGGAAGAGGAAGACTTTCTGCGACAAGGAGGAAGAGAAATACTTTTTGGTACCCAGAGTAAGAAGAAGATTATCTGAGACGTGGTAGAGGACGATGGACTCCAATGTCTAGGAGGATGAGAACTTAGGACTCGGAGAAGCACGAGCACCTGGGACATGGAGGAGGACGAAGACTACCCGTAATGGGATAAGACGGAAGAGGGTGAGGATGAGGTGTAAGAGGATGAGAACATCGGAACGTGGAAAATGAAGAGGACCTTGGATTAGGAAAAGGACCTGGGAATTTAGAGATAGGGGACCTAGGAGATTAGTAGAGAAAAATGACATCGGACCTTGGAAAAGCAAATCGATGTGTGGCCTTCAAAAAGCAAGAGGATGAAGACACGGGACAAGGACAAAGAGGGTACGGTCAAGAACACAGAATGAGGAGGAAGACTTGGGACTGAGAGGAAAACCTGGGATAAAGGGGAAGATGATTTGGGTCGAAGAGGACCCTAGCCAAAGAAGAAGAGAACTTGGGATGAGAACCTTGGATATAATAGAAGAACGCCGGGTGCAAGTGCCTGAGAAACAGATGAAGAGGTAGACTTTCTGGCAGGAGGAGGAAGAGGAATACTTTCAGTGACGCAGAGTAAGAGGAAGACTATCTGAGATGCAGCGGACGAGGGACTGTGATACGGGGGAGAATGGGAACATGGGCTTTAGAGGAGGATGAGGACCTGGGACATGGAGGAGGATAAAGACTACTTGTGATGAGGACATGGGATAAGACAGAAGAGCGTGAGGATGAGGTGGAAGAGAATGATAACTTGGACGAGGACCCTTGGACCTTGGAAGATAAAATTAAAATGGGACGTTGGAAAAGGAAATTGATGTGGGACCTTGGAAAAGGAAGAGGATGAACACACAGGATGGAGATGAAGAGGGTACGGACGAGGACCCAAGATAAATGTGAAGAAGAAGGCATGAATAAAGGAGAAGACAGGGGATAAAGGTGAAGATGTCCCAGATCAAAGAGAACCCATGACAAAGAGAACATGAACCTGGCATGAACACCTGGGATAAGGAGGAAGAGGTTCTGGGACAAAGAGGAAGACAGTCTGGGATCTAGGACGAAGAGCAAGTATTTCTGAGGCAGTAAGGGGAAGACTATTTGGGACACAGAGAAGGGTGAGGGACTGGGACACAGAGGAGGACGAAGACTACCTGTGATGAGGACATGGGATAAGACGGAAGAGGGTGAGGATGAGGTGGAAGAGAATGAGAACATGGGAACTTGAAGATGAAGAGGACCTTGAAACTTAGTAGAGATTGGGGGCCCTAGGACATTAGAAGAGAAAATTGACATCGGACCATGGTGTTTACAAGGTTCTTACCATCACAAATATGCTATTGGGTGCACTGTGTGAGCTGTCCAGGATCACATGCCAGTGAGAGTCCAAGCAGGATATTCTTTACTTATAATCTGATGGTTCAGCATTGTCTGAATTTCAGTTTCAGACAAGGGACCTCATTACGAGGTTGGCGGTAACCGTTGGTGGTAGAGGCGGGTTGCCGCCAACCTGGTAACACCATTTCCGCTGCCTGATATCCCAGTGTCACCGGAATATTACAAGTTTCGGTGGCCCGGGATGTCAGCTGGCAGGAACTTTAAGTCACAATTCTAGTGGAGTCCCATAGGACTCCACGGGAATGGGGACACGGAAGCACTGGCACTGTTGCTTCTGTGACAACCATGCCTGCAGTGGCCAGTGCTCCCGGCAGGTCAGACCTGCCAGGAGCATCGGTCCCTGCAGGTATTCTCACAGTATGCTGGTCTGAAAGGGTGCTGGTACGATGCTATCGGCACCCTTATTTCCAGACCACCAGACTTGTAATGAGGCCAATGTGTGTTATTTACCATTCAAAGAGATGGGTCTACTTAAGTTAACTTATGTCTCATTCGTTTTGAATTGAGATGAAGTGATTCATTTTTCTTTGACTTGAAAACCCAGTCAAGTGCGGAACATCAAATGAAGAATATCTTGCTTTTATGCAGGATATGTTCACCTACTGCTGAGAATAGTGTGCACAAGAGAGTGCTTCAGGGGGAGGGGAAGGGTCTAGCGGCGAAGGAGTGATTGCAGAAGTCCGCCAGGGCAGGAGCAAGGGTGTCAATATGCACCTTGATGGTTAGGGACGAACCTGTTTTGACAAGACTTTTATGGATCGAACTTGTCTAGAAATCTTGTCAGGGGAGAACAGAGGAAAGGAAGAGAAAGAGGGAGGGGAGGCAGCCGCAGGGGGACCGGAGGAAGCAGGAAGAGGAGGAGAGGATGATATGGTGGACAGGATGTCCTGTCTTTTTTTTAGATGAAATGAGAAGCCAGGGCCGTGCAAAGGGCCTGGGTGAGGACAGGAGACGTAGAGACTGCAGCAGGATTGGTGAGCTCCTTGCAGATTTTAAAGAGTGTCACCAAGTTGTTAGATGGTGCAGAGATGTGGGCTTGTTGTGGGCTCTCTTCTTAGTGTGGGCAGAGAGCCGGTATTGCCTTTGGAGCAGGCAGCAGGCCAGTTTGTCAGAGGATGCACAAGATGCCCGCCATTTCCTCTCAGCCACCCTACACTTGCGTTTAAGGGTGACGAGGTCAGAGTGGTACCAAGAGTTGCACCTGGCTTTGGGCTACAAGCAGATCCTCACGACAGGGGCAACAACGTTAAGAGTATCAGCGACAGCAGAGTGGAGTTTGGAAAGGGCTGTGTCATGATAGGAGTCAGCCAGAGCTGGAGGGGGGGAGAGAAGGTGGCAGAGAAAGCCTCAAATGACCCACGCTTCATGGGCCGGATGACCGAGAAGGTACATGGCAGTGCTACATGGCAGTGCTGTAGCTGGCTTTGTGTGAGGGGTAGAGAGGGAGAGATGCGAGGAAAGGAGAAAGTGGTCATGCCAGGAAAGAGGAGACATGGCATGGCATGAGCAGAGGGGGCAAAGTGTGTCTTCCAAGCGTTCTCCCATCCATGTTCAATAAATTGCTGTCATCAGAAGATTGCCTATTTTGTTTAAATTTAAAATCATCTCATTACCAATCCAAGGATAGAAACCTATTCATTTCATAGAGTGCTTCACCATCTGTCAACCCTACTCAACGTATTGCCCTTAAATGATAACGTTTAACTAAATCAAAGCTAACTCCCCTAATACCATGGCTACACTCTGAAGGCTGCTAGGCGCAAACAAGTGGTGTGTGCTGTCCTGGTTCCCTAATAGCAACTCCTACACTCTGCTCTTCTTGCTGGTCATTAGCTCTGCAACCACTGCAAAGAAAGCAATGGGGGCCAACACATTGGGCCTCATTACGGGTCCATCATTAACGCTGCCGATGCTACCTGCAAATTGCCGCCAGATCCTTAATATTTTACTGGCGCCTGACTTCCAGGTGCCACCGGCTCATTACAAGTCTGGTGGCCCGCGAAGTCAGGTGCCAGCAAATTGTAAGTCCCCATTCCAATAGAATCCTATGGCACTCTATTGGATTGGGGACACGGAAGCATCGGCACCGTTGCTAATGGTGCCGCTGCTTCTGTGAAGGGCTTGCCTACCATGGCTGCTGTGCCCAGCAGGGCCAGACCTGTCGGGAACAGCGGCCACAGCAGGCAAACACATAATTTGCAGGTCCCAAAATAAGGGTTCCTGTGAGCTTACCAGCACCCTTGTTTCCGGACCAGCAAACTTAGAATGAGGCCCATTCCCATTCTTTTTAAAAAAGGTTTTTCACTTTAATCTTCATTGGGTGAACCAAAAGTATGCATGGCATGGAGGCCTGAAAGGGTCATCTACTCTAAAGAGGAATACATCTGGCAGCAAAGTGGGTGTGCACATTGAATCAGATTCACATACTACTGTTGGGTATCCCACTTCAAGAATGCACACATTATTTATTTAAAAAAACTGTTGCCCAAAATATGTTTGCACCATTTGGAACCAGCAATCCCAAAATGGGACCCAATACATTTGAACAATTACCGATGTTGCCCTAAAAATAGAAAGGATTCAAAAACACACAATTTGAGAGAATGGAGTGCTGCTTTGCATCTACCTCATACTGAGTCGAGAGATGTTAACAGGCGTGCTTAAATGACTTCAGTTGTGCTATTTGCATCGCTATGACAGTCCCACTCATGCAATCACCTGTAGTGGCATCAGTTCTCAAACAAACGTAAGAAAGGCATTTTGTAACACTGCACTGGAGCAGGTGTAAGCATGTATTTCTTCAGCCACCAAACAGTGTTAGTGCTGCCCAGTGACTTTAATAGAGATTATTAAGTTTACTGCATTCATACAACGGACGACGGCAAAATCTGTTCCATATGTCCATTTCTACACCAGTGTGCTACATGCTTAATAATGGCTTACCAGCTTGTATTTCATTTGGCAGATACAAAATGCGTTGCACATGTATGAATAGTGCAAAGTTCATTGTTAGATGTGTGTGTCTCCTGCTTGGTAATGGGTATTCATCATTATATCTTATATATCAAGAGTGCCATTGTCAATGGTTTATGTCCTAACCCATTAGGGGACCAGTAGTATCCCACAGCTGTAGATGAAAGGCAGTACTTGGAGGTTGTCTTCTTGTAATGTTGGCGTGTTTGCTTTGATAGTCATGGGCTCAAAGTTGGTCATAGCGTGTTATAAAAGCTGCACCTATTTTATTTTAAGATGAGCATTTGCAAGTATTTGAGCACTCAAGTTCTACTGTTTGTGGTATTTGATGGGCTTTTCTTCAATACCATCACCAAAAGGTCCTGATTGAGTGCCCATCCTTTGTGAACTGGTAACTCACTGGTGTATATGTTTTGTGGGCGAATTTAGCTAGATTGTGTATCTATGGAAATTCATTCTTTCATTCAACTCCTGACCCATTTCAGCAACAAGCTGAGATGTGTCTTACATGTCTGCCATGTCTTGCATGAATGAGTATACAACATTAGATGAGTTGCAGTTGTATGGCCCCATGCATCTGCATTGTTTGGCACTGTGTGGTTGTTATGGAAGGTTTGAGCCAGATGCGCTGGCAGGTTTTGCATCGCTCAGCATTACGTGGCCTACTTTTTCTTGATCTGGTGGATATTCACTTTTAGTCAAGGACCTTGCTAAATGTTTTGGTTGTGTGTATACAATTAAAGGAGTTTCTTTGAACCTGTCTCTCAGCCCCTCATCCATGCGAATATTGGTTGCAGTTTCTCAACAAGTCTATCCAGTTGCATTAGTTGTGGTTGTTAAATAACCAACACAAACACATGATCTGTTTTTGCTTCTGCTGTCTCAGTATTGTGGCAGGATTTCCAATGCATAATCAAATTCCCTGTCCATTTGTCTGGTTGAGTGACTCTTTTGCAAGAAGGATGTATGGAATGTGGCAAGTTGATTGTCCCTTGCCTACTGGTCTGAACATCTACTTAGGAATTGGGTGGCCTGCCTGTAGATAATAGACTGCTTTGTGTGGCTTCAGTGGAAACTTGTCCTGTGAAGGTTGTGTTTCTGCCCCTGTATTTCTAGTATTCTGCTGATTCTAGTTGTCTGTTCCTTCTACCAGAGATAGCGGTATCCAAAAAGTGTATGCTCCTCTAGGAGTATTACATGGTAAACATAATGCAGTGGTGGAATCCATTTACTGATTCATGGAATTGGTTAAACAAATCTTTGCCTTCTATCCAAATCAAGAAAAGGGCATCAATGAATCAAAGGTCTGTTAGTTTTTGCTGGTATTGTTGTTGTAAGTACTCTTGTTCGAGGCCTGCCGTGAAAGGGTTGGCATAATGAGGTGCCATTTCTGTACCCACGACTGTTCCAGTAGTTTGTATGAAGTGTCTCTCATTAAAGAAGACTTTTCTGTTTGAGTATGAAGCTCAAAGGATCTGTGCTGCCTCTGATTGGGGTGTTTGTCTTGCTGCTCACATTTTGCAGGAATCAAAGTAGGCAAGTGACATCCAATTTGGCTAGAAGTGCATTTGATGATACACGTTCTACCTCTTGAATCTTCTTGTGGAAATATGTTGTGCCATGTATTTAAAGCTTGTTTGCCCTTAGCCATTCAAAATATCAAGACATGGCTTCAGTTAGTGTATTGTATTGAGTATAGAGACAGTCAACAGGCCAGATGTTCTGGTTTATATTTCTTTGGCAATATATAGAATATCACACGAGTCATGTTGTTTGCTCTCAGATGTTCTTCAATACTGTTTGGCATGTACTTGATGATTTGGTTCTGAAGATCTTTAGTAAACCATGGTTGGATCATCATTAAAATCCTGGTAATGTCTTGTGTCACAGAGTTGTCCATATTCTCCCTTTCATATTTCTTTGTAACCCTCACCAAAACAGCACCATGTTTATCAGCAGTTTATTAGGATTCTCTTGTTAGTTCAAAGTTTGCTAATAGCCCTTCTCTCGGTATCCAGTCATTGCATTGAATACAAAGCATTGAATGCCAAAAGTATCAGAATAAAAGCATTGAAAAAGAGAATTGAATGCATTGTTTTCAAAGGTAAACGTTTTATTTGAATTATAATGGGTTTTAAGGGGTAATAAACAGGGGTTGACGGGGGACCCCCCTTTAAAAATAAAAAAATAAAATAAATGCATTCAATGCTTTTTCGTTGCTTTTTTTTAGATGCTAAGGCATTCGATGCTTTGGCATTCGATGCAATCACTATAAACCCTTCTCTCTTGGATAAGGTTCAGCTTTGTTGAATTGTTTCAAGAAATTGTCCAGTTCAAACCTTTTTTGGGCATTAATAATCTGGAGGAATCTTCTGTTCATTGTTCTGTCCATGGTAGTATTATTTGAGATATAAACATTGAATGTAGTCTTCAACTTCCCTGCACAATTACATGCTATCCATTGCTTCCCTGGAGCACAATGTCACTCCTTTGGAGTGCAGAGATTCGTTAGCATGCGTAAGTTCATGCCTGCAAAGTTTTAGTAGCTGCTACTTCATTTGTGGTGAGAACTCCCATTGGGTCCTCAATATTGGCTGTATTTGGTTTGCAAATCACTGTTTCAGGGGATGCCATGATCCGTACCTGCCCTCGGGCCACCCTGGATTCACCCTGCCTCTTTCCTTTTAGGTGATGTTGTTTCCTGGTGGTCTGAATCTAATTAATTTTATGCTCATTGTTGAATTTCAACACAAGTTCTGATGTGAAATAGCCAGTAAAATAGTGTGATGTATCTATGCAATCAAGCCACACATGTATTGCATTGGATGGATATATTCTTAGCACTGCGATACATACTGTGAACGCTCAAATGTTGCTTGTTTGCGTATAAATGTTGAAACAAATCTTAACAATGCAGTGTCTTCTACCTAAGCAGATGTGAGTCAACCCATTACAGAGAGAGCGAAATATATCTTCTCAGTGCTCACCCTCTATGAATAGGATTCTGGTTTAAGTTGTCCTTTTAATTATGCTAAACTAATGCGTTTGTTTAAAAATAAGTAGCACATTCATAAACATTAATTTTATCGTTCTCAATGTTAGATTGAACCGCTTAAAACAGTGAAACCAAAATAGGAATTTTAGGTGATGATTTATAATCACAATTTAGTGGATGAATATTCCAAGAACATTTGGTTTATGTTTGTCGCGTCTATTATATCAAAATTAAGATCGAGTGTCATATTGTCAGGATTTTTAATAGAACTTCAATCCAGATTCTTCTTGCTTCTAGAGCTGCAAATGATCTTTCATATTACCCCATTTAATGGCAAAGAATGTATCAATTTTAGAGGGATGAATGGCTGAGTCACACATCCCGGAATTTGATCTTGTGAAGTGCAGGTGACGGGGCTTTAACCTGTGAACTACGCACCTAAAAAAGTCTCACAACAGATGTTTGGTTTATGAAAGTTTAACCGATTGAAAACGTATCCACCAGAATGAGTGTGCATTAAATTGCCAATGCGCTATGTTAATGATTTAGAAGTAAAAAACGAAACACATTGAAAATGGAGATAGATGCAAAGAGGAAAAACACACACGAGATGGAATGCATGATAGCACTTTGTGATTAAACTTGTTTACAAATGTGCACACGTATTTTAAACAAGACAAGCATATAACACATATGAAAAGCAATCCCAAGTATACGAATATATGTTCTATGCATGTGGTACCTGCTATCGAGTTCAGTACATCTTTTGAAAAGGACGTATCCACAGAGTTTGCATGTTTCATTGCTGCCTGATTCTGAGATCCTCCGGAGGTGCTTATGTCGTCTCTTGAACCCTACATTTTGAAACAAGGAAATGTGAAATCTCTCAATTCTAGCCCAGTCTGCAAGTGTAAATTAACCAGGTTTAATCATTGTGCTAATATTGCTTTTTGAGATCCGAAGAGGTAACTGACGGCTTGCATTAAAGCAAACACTAATGGGGAGTTGGTGCAGCATCTAGAAGCATGCAATGAGGTCATTGACGCCAAGCACGAACTAGACCCATTAATTGAGGTGCAGAGAGTACTTTTGCTGTGCAAAGTCACTTTGTTCCACTTTGTGAGCTAGGCCCAGGCAAAGTGTATTTTTCCAGTGCAAAGTCACTTTGCTCTGTGCCAAACGTTCTATGAATTAGGCCCTGTGAGTGGTATTACAGAAAGGTTGCATTGGTGCAAAAATGTGTTGAACGAATAGGTTTGCACTTGGTAAATGTTTCCCCCAGTGCTAATTACGCATTCGCTGGTGTAAAGTTTCTGAAACACTGCCCTGTATCTCCAGCACGTCACTTTTGAAAGTAGCAATCTGTGCCCTGAGGGACAGGCGTTCACTCACAAGGGGGCATATTTCTGCAATGAGGCTCCCATCATTAATGTTAGCCTTTCAGGGAGACCTGCAATACACTTTAAGCACACCCAAGCTGGACGCACATACATGGCCAATCATCACCATACTCCAGGAATTTTAGTATGTACTTACAACCCTTTCTCTATTTGCAGCAGCATTTATAAACTCCATGCGTACGGCAGCAGTGGTGCGGCAAGCTAAAGCCTTCTTAGACCCTTACGTGTTGCGGGCAAGTATTCAAAGTGAGTACATTAAGTGTTCTTAAACGAGACATCCCCAAACACAATGGAAACGCCACTAACAGTAATACCCCTTATGTGTGGCAATAGGCATCAGTCATTTATTTTGAGTAGTTGTGTATATGCATTTTTGGATGCACCACCATAAAAACCTTTGTAAATGTGTTGACAGTTGTGCAAATTACAATTTTCACCAGTAAAGATTAAAAGAGTACATAACTCTTTGTTAGCTGGAAAATAGTACACAAATCTGTGTGTCCATATGTATGTGTGTGTGGGCGTGTGTAATTTTCTTGTGGCAATAGCAGTTTTCCATTAAGCATATGCAACATGCCCAGGAGCCAACTGTCAGTAATGAAAGAAATGCAAAGGACCAAAGTATAACACGGGACATCGTTACTGATGGCCTTCTGCCATTAACATGGAGGGGGACATATATTCTATTTTCCTAGGAAACGGTCTGCTCTTTAAGGAGGCTTTTACCTGGACAAATATTAAGCTCTGCTCAGTAAGCATATTAGGTTCAGGTTGTGATCTCAAAATAAGTTGTAATGAGAGTAAACTACCTGGTTTGATGTGTTAATACTGAAAGGAAAAACCTCTTTTATAAAAATCCCAGGCATATTATCCAGAAGCATGCCGTACAGAGGTAGGTACAATGTTGCTATCCGCGACTGTCTTTCCTGAAAAGCAACACATTAGAGAAAAATTAGGATCTCGGATCTCAAACAAATGTAAAGACACTTTAGCTGTACATACACGTAACCTTTTCAAAAGCCATTTCAAAATGTTTTAAAAGGGAGCGATTTTAGAGTACAATATAAACCATATGAGATACACTTGAAGCAAAGACCTCCTGGAGTCCATGCAAAAGTTGATTCGTAGTTGAAGGAAACGTATTTGTTAGACGCATCAATCACTAATATGTTCAGCTTCAAGGCGCTACATTAACAATACAAAACGCTACACAAAATAGATTAAAATAACACAAAATGTCATAAATACATTGCGCTCTATTGTAGATATTCTACTACCTCATACGTATTAAAGTTATTACCAAAAATAACCAGAAATATATAGAGAAGGGGTGGGTGTGCCTGATAAACAACCATTTTCCTTTCTAAGCACTCTTATGGTAAATAGTGGGAATGGCCATTGTGGAATTTATTCTTACAAAATTCAACCTGACGGACTTAAGCTCACAAAAATAAATTCTGATGAAAGTTTACTAGACGAAACAAGAACAGGTTGAAAAAACACAGATTTGATATCAGCAGGCATGCAGCAGGGCACTGCATGCCTTAAAAGAAAATGTAATGTTACTCAAAATACAAATAAGAGGGTGCGTTAGCAGAGGATGGCAGAGGAGTAGAATGAGGAGATACACAAAGCAAAGGTGACGCATGGAAGGCCATCCTCATCGTGCCCAAGGTTAAAACGAGTCAAAGTGGAAATGGGATAGTGCATTGGAAGTAAGGGGAATGGGAGGGTTTATATAAAGACGTGCTAAAAAAAGGAATGAAACAAGTGAAAGAACAGATGGAAAAAGGGAATAATAAAACAGGTCTACGATTATTTTAGTAATTATTTAAAAAAATGACAATAGCTTGAGAGTTCCAAAATCATAACCTGTTTATTATTAACATAATTGGTGGGTACAATTGTATGTAATTATTTTTGTCCGAAATCTTAGAACCCACATTGAATAGATATTTTCTTTTAATAGATATGTTTTTGAAAATGATGGCCGTTAAAATCGCAGCTGCCATTTTACACTGCCTGACAATGTACATTTTGATGATCAGGGTTTCTCACGTGTGTAGAAATGTTCATGTTTCCTCAATGCTTCAACTACTGAAGGTCATAACTTCATGCATACATTGACTTTCCTGTAAGAATTTAAAATGCTGTACACAGTTTATCACAGGTCTTTTATTCTATGGGCCAAATTCTGATTCAAAAGATGTCATGGATCGCTGTGAGATGCATAATCACAGGAGGACAAACTTGCCCTATCACGCATCACGTTGTAATATACAAATTCAGAAAGATGGGCACATAACATGCAAACTACTCTGTTCAAAATTCAGATTGAAAACGTTCACAAATCAGTGGAACAGTCTGTCAGATTTCACAATGTTCGAAAATAGCATGCAAATGCCGAAATTCCCTACAACCTCACACGTTCATGCAGTTGTGCATGCTTTTCGTGAAAATATCAACACTTGCATCACGTTACGTAAAGATGTGTGCATGTCACGGATGCATGAAAACAGCATTCATGCCAATTAAAACGTCAAAAAAAGAAAAGGCCATGAGGACACTCCGTGGACCTGTGACACCTGAAATGGCAGGAAAGAAGGAAAAAGCAAGTATGCAGAGAAGGGACACAAGGTCAGGAACCTCCTGGAGCCTGAGGGGGATGACCTCATTGCATTTATGGGGGAGCATGAAGGTATCGTATTCAATCTGCCTGGCAACAAACAATCACGAAAGTGTAAAATGCCCTGTGGCAAGAGTTCACCACCAACAGCAACGCCCTGTGTGTTCGCATGCCCCGTCAATGTTGTGAAGAAGCACTGGGCTGATGTGATGCCAAGGGCAAAGGTAAGGGTTAGCAAAGGAAGCAGCAGGTCAGTGGCTTGGGTGGTGGCCCCAGCTTACCAAATATGATGCTGTAGAAGCACGGATCAGAACTGCCCATAACGAGGTGAACAAGTGTATGACCTCTGGGGTAGTGATTTGCAAGTTGAGCACTTGTGGGGGTGAGTGGGTCAGGAAGAGTGGTAGTGGAAGGGGTTACCTGCCAACAAATATACTCAGACATGCAACATAGCAGGAGAAGCTCAATGGGCGTTAGTATGTGAAATAGTGCTATGACCAGTGGCGGCTGCTTATAAAGGGCGGGGGGGCGTCGCCCCACCAGAGAGCAGAGAGCACGTCAGTGTGCTGTAAAAAGAGTGTTCACGTTCCGTTGGATGCATGCATATTTTTTTTTTTGCAGCGCTGCCTGAAACCAAAATAAATGAATGCTGCTCCAACAGAGGCTCTCTGCTTTTCATGGCTTGCCGGGCTGTTCCAGAGGGGCGCGTACCCTTTTACGCAGCCTTTTCCAATGTTAAGTGCGTGGAGCTCGTAGCTCCACGCACTCTACGTAACCCCCATGGCAGTGCAAAGGCTGGCGGGGCGCTAGAGTGGTGGCCCCGTTAGTAATAAAGTGTGCGCAATCAGCGCACCTGCTCTGGACTTCGGCATAGTAATAGCCAATCACTGAATGTCATTGGCTGTTTTCCAGCCAATGACATTAATGTGACTGGGCGCACGCAGCGTGCAGAAGGAAATCCGGTTCCACCTTCTCACTTAGTCGTATGTTGAGTGGACTCTGTGTGAAGAAGCGCAAAGAAGACGTCACAACACTCGAGAAGCTGCTCTGAGAACAGCAGTCAACTGAGCTGCAGAGGGTCCATAGGACGTATCTCCGGTAAGTGTGTGTGGCTTAACCTGGTGATGGCGGTGCCCACCCAGCCCGGCCTTCATTCCCCAGGGACAGTGCTCCCAGGACGGTCCTGGAGCCCTGCCCTGGGGAATCCACGGCAGGCCTATTACTCCAATCGATGTGTTTAGGTGTAGAAGTATGATTTCATGACGAGCAGCATCAAACTACATAAACCATGGTGTTTGTGTAACACAAACACGGTTTGTGTAGTTTGATGCTGCTCGACTAAACATGCAACCGCCTGGCTGTTCACGGCCAAATAAATGCTGCATATACAGGTGCCGCACATCCTCATATAATTGAAACTGGACATCCGCCGTTTTGCCACGTTCACGTCCCGACAGCAAATAGCCGCTTGAGCACTCAGCTCCCACCTGCTGTTTGGTCAGATGCTCTACTGTCACGAATTTTAGCTTAAAATGCACATTCTCTTGCGCGGCCAATACAGTATGTGGGTGTGAACTTGTACAGTAGCTGGCTGCAAACTACCACAGCAGAGCCTTGCCAAACATGCTCTCTGCTCTATGGGGCACAAAGTGTCCTTCAATGCCCCATTACTCTCCCTGCATCTAATTACGACTACATCCATAGGAACATGTGAAAACAAAACACTGACAAACGCTGTCGCTTCACAGATTCCCTCACTCGTCTTCCATACGGAAACTGTTGCGGGCTGTTAACCCAATGGAGTCACACATAAATGAAACGCTGGCCGGCCCTTTACCCTTAACCTGCCGGCAGCCTTGAAGAAAGCGAAGAATGCACGTTCGCTCACTGTACGAACACTGCGATCCCATCGCCAACACCCACAGCATATTGGTGACATCACCACTCTGAGGACCGCGGTGGTGGAGGTCGGACCTGGGCCAGACAAACCACTGCAACAAAACTATGGGCCTTTCCAGGGATGTAAGGTGAGCCTCACCAAGTAACCTCCCACTTGCTTGCGCTGAATCGCCACAAAGATAAGAGCACAGAATAAATCCCTTGCGTGCCGATGTTCATTTGAACGTGAATTTGCTAATGCCATGGGGCCAGATAAAGGTATGAAATGGACAGTGAAAAGCTGTTGTGCATTTAGAGAGGGCAGCCAGTGTGTGACCATGCACTACCACTCCACTCCCAGAAAGAAAAGTACAGAACTTGAAAGGAGATGTCACCATTATTTTGCTACTGATTAAAAATGTTCATCAAGACTGTAAAGCTGAGATTCCCCATTCCCGACCCAATCCCTACCTTTCCTTCCTCCGCGACAAAAACGGTGTGAATGGAAGTCTGTTACATGAAACGCTGTCTGTCTGATATTTAGTTGATAGCCCCTCCTGATTTGTCATAGGTGTCCGACCCCTTATTGACTTCATTTAGGAAAAGTTACTTGATATTATGCATAAACATCCTCTATATGGAAGACAAAACTTTACTTTTAATAGGGTTTTGCTCTTACCCCAAAACAATCCCCCCTCGCCCTTTACAGGTCAATGAGCAATGAGTCAATGAGTCAATGAGCACATTGTATTCTCTAGCTTCCACGTGAAAATCTCCCCTTTTGTGATCGCAAACATTGGCATCTAGAACCTGCATATGATCTCTAATGGTGTTAATCACACTTCTAAGAAGTGTAATAAAGAGGCAAACAGTGTATCTACATCGAAAGGGATAAGGGCAGAGCAGGGGTGGACTGGGAACCAAAAGAGGACCTGGAAATAATTTTAAAAGTGGCCCTCATTTTACACAATTTCAGCAAGTCAAACCTTTTTCCTATGACAAATGTTGGACATAAAATAGGTCACCACACAAAAGAGGCCCAGGATGCAGAGGCCTAAACGGACATCTCCAGAGTTTCCTATAGGCCAGTCCACCCTTGGGGCAGAGTCAGCATGGCCGAGAACCAAACTTGCCAACTTCATGCTACAACCATTTCTAGGCAATTGCTTAACTGGCGATCCACTCTACTAGCCTCAGCCCTTCTCTGAATGTCTGTCACCCTTCCTCTTTTTCTCCCCTTCCTGTTCTTACACTTGCTCCCTTTCTCATCTTAAGGGCCTGTGCCATTTAGCCGCATGTGAAGCCAGGGGGGACATAGTTTCAGTCTGTGTTATTTTGAATAAAAACTCTCAAGGACATACAAATCATTGTGATGCTGCCTCTATATATTGCATAGTAATCTTATTTTTTTCAGTGAGCTCAGAGGGTCTCATGGGATGTGTTTGTGTAACATATTGAACGACAGCTTTCTGTGACATCTGGGCATGAAAATGTTCTTTTTGTGTGGCAGTGACAGCCTGTGGTAGCAGCATCAGGCCCTACGTCAGAGTATTTCAGTATTTTTTTTAATGGGCCTTCACGCCTTCGGAGTGTGGGGGTGTATTTGTATGTAAAACTAATGCTTTTTTATGTCAAATTTCTGTGGGTTTGGACAAGCCATTTTTCCAAATATTTCACAGAGGAGAAGGCCCACACACTCCCTTTATGTGGGTTGGGCTCGTGGGTTGGGCTCGCTCGCTGCGCTCGCTCCAAAATTCGCCCAGATAAATTTACGCCCCACCACCTTTCAAAGTCACCAGCCGCCACTGGCTATGACCTTTACATCTGAGGACCAAAGAATGTGACTAATTCGACCACTATTTTTCGCAGATGCTGCGAAATAGGAAGAAGAGGATATTGACCCTTCTTGAGACATGCTGGCACTTATAGCATAAGGGATATATGGACAGGGCAGTGTTGTAAACAATTTAAAATAGCAAAATCGAAAACATTAGTGCTCGTGCCCATTTTCAGAAACACACCATAAAATTGTCTATACTACAATGGCTAACAATGGCCAGAGAAGATAAGTGGGAAACACCCCCTTTGTCATGGAGCATGATACTCGTCCACAACCAGACCAACTGAAACAGGAGCCTAAACGAGTTTCTACAAACCAAGGACAATGGAAGAGATGCCCCGGCACCAAATGGCCATCAGCACGCAGGTGGCATCAATCAGGAGCGAATGGAGGGAGGCTCGCAGGGCATGGACAACACGTATGCCTTCAGTAGGCAGGCCGTGGCATAGACTAAGTATACTCCACTGCAATTATCGCACAGGGATATTTGCCTGAAGTTGCAAAAACATGCTAGAGCCATAGAGAAAGAAAACCGTCTTGCGTCTTCTCTCAAGAAAAATATGGCTGCCACTTCAAGCTGCAAATATACACCCAGAATGGGCCATGGACATGGAACTTGGCCAGCAAACATTGTCGTTGCAGTGCCTCTGCCAACACTGGCTGCTGTCCAAGAGGGACAACACAGTGCCAAAGTAATTGTCCCCAGCCTAAGATGCAGCCAGAGGCAGAAGCGGCATGAATGGCAGAAGAGAACATGCTTCTTGGATGAAGGTAAATGTTTCGTTTGAGGTGTGTTTGTGTGGGGTGGGGGAAATGGGGAGGGAAGACATTTCAACCTCTATGTCCTTTTCTCCTGCACCAAATAACAGCCGTCAGAGTGCTGCCCATGGATCTTACAGTAAACCACTTAAAGACAAATATGTGGCACCTGCTTTAGGCCAAGGGATGTGCATCCAGCTTCATGCGGCACTTTGAGGAAACCACACTCTGCTTTGTGTCTTCCCTGCTCCTCACCTCATCAATTTCCCAGTTAAGAACCCCCTGAAGGATGTCAGCATCATTCTGAAACTAGAGATATCTAGATGCCTGAACCACAGGTGAGGAGGGGAGGTGTGGCTGTGTGAGAGGGTTCCTTGGCATGTTGGAGATACAAGGTGTTACTCTGGGGAGAACCAGCAAGACAGTTGACTTCATGCTTTAATAACCTGACGAACACTGTTCATTTCCTTCAGGGGTATTGCCCTGATCGTAACATTCCCAGAAAGGCCCACAAAGCACAACACTTAAGCAAGTTACAGTCAGCTTGCCAAACTGCATATTAATGTGGCATATCTCAAGCAGCCTTTTCTCTATATCAATAATGTATGGCTCCCATAACCCTTGGCCCTTTGCATGTGGTAATCTGTAGGGTCCCCAGACTGTCCTCTCCACTCAGCTGCCAATTTCCATATCTGTGTTGCACAAGGAGTACAATGCATCTCTCTAAGAGACAGCGAGAGAGAGAAAGAAAGGGAAAGGAAGAGAGAGGGGGGAAGGAAGAGAGGGGTGTTAAGTAATACGAGTAGTAAAACAAACAGCAATAGCGCAAATACTTCAAAATAAAAGAATGTCCAATCAAGGTAATTTAAAAATATACATATTTTAATTAAACAATAAAAATGCAATCAACTAACTTAAAGCACTAACCAAAACCCACCCATATAGAGAGAGCACAAAAAAATGAAGACCTGGTACAGTATGACACTGAGTAGTTGAGCAGTTTTGATCGGGCAAGCAATTGCAGCAATGTCACTGTTTAAAGGCAATGTCTTTCAGATAAAGGTGGAAAAGAGAGACAACATGTCACTATGGTTACAGAAAGTCTACCAGGGGTACAAGATCTCTTAACAGTACATTATTATCTGTCATGGATGGTTTGATAGCAGTCTATCCAGCTTCAAGTTGCGTTTGTCCAGTGACAACTCAGTATCGAGTTGGCATTGATATGATGCTCTGTGCACTTTCGAGTCGGCCTTCGACACAATGTGGTTTGATGAGTTCCACAGGTTTGTGGGTGTTTAAGTCGTGTGAAGATAATGGTTCCTTTGGTCAAGTTGATGTGTGACACAATGTCTTTCAGAGGTTTGAATCGGTGGTCAAGACCGGTTGAGATAAGGCAATGTTGTATCAATGTGGTGCTCTAGTTGGGAGATTCTGCAGCAACAACCGTTGTACAAGTCGAGGCTGTGAGGAGCACTACTTGTGCAAGGTGATGTTGAACCAGTTCAAAGCTGCAACAAGTGCCAAAAGCAGCATGTTTGGTCCTGTAACAGCTCAAAGGCATCGAGTCTGTTCGAAGGAGATCAACTGCGGCTGGCAAGCATCAAAACAACGGGATTAAAGGTTGCTTTGACTTCCCCAGGTTGCTTTGAGTCCCAATTCATGGGGCCCTAGGAAAAGGTCAGCCCTGCTTGCTCTGCATAATCAGTTCAGGTTAACTGCTAACTACAAGGGTTCCTTCACATGCGTAAGAGCCTAGTTCCTGAGTAGCTGGGTTGACAGCAGTTCACCCCAATGTTCCCTGGAGAACATTAGGGACAGAGCTCTCCTCTGCTTTGCGTGCCTTATACCTTCACCTGTCTTTCAGAGGACTTTGGAATCTACTGCACTCCCAGCAGAGACGCAAAAGTGTATTAATCTTTTTCTGATGTCAAAACTTGAGTCAAATAAGGGGTGGGAGACCCCCGCCTTATAAAGGCAAAATGTCAGTGGGAAATTTCTCTAAGCCAGCTGTATGGGCCCCAATCCTTGTTGCTGTAACAAGTGACCCTGGCCTTTGTAAATCACAGGCAGAGTATCTTACTATGCAGGAAATGGAGGGCGCAGGCAGAAAGTGTGCTCCAACAAAAAAACAAGGTGGTATAACCCCCTCTCTGGTCCACTTTGCCTCTCTGGATTCTCTAACTCTGCCCCTTCCCAAGGCTTATGACTTCTAATTGTGTGTCGAGATGTGTTAGGCTAGGGGATGCCATGCTAGGTGAAACTATGCCATGGCACCAATTCTAGGACCACAGTTATCTAGTCAGTTTCCTGGGGCCTCCAGTCTGACTGCCCACTGTTAGGAACTTGAGGGTGTCCTCACATCCTTCTCCCTGATATCCTTTGCTCAGGTGGCCAGGGAAGGGCCATCTCTTTTGGATCCCGACCCTTAGGGAGGATCACCTGGGTAGTGTAGACTTGGGCAATGGAAGGGGGATGTCCTTGGGTGAGATGCAGTATTCCCCATTTCCATTTCATGATGAACCTTCAGTCCCAGCAGCCTTTGTGGGCTATCGTCATCCCGTCCCGTTTTCTTCCTTTCAGGATAACCCTGGGACATGTCATCAATGTATTGACTCTAGGAAGAGGTTAAATAGGCGGATATTTCCTTATTCAGGGAGGGTAAACACATATACACCCCCTAATATTGTTTCAGAGAAACATCAGGCCAAAATAGTAAAAACCTTATCGAGATTTGTGCATAGTGACCCTCAGTCACACCACTCTAGTACTGGGACGAGGAAGGGGCGACTAGAAGTGATACACACTCACATTCAGTTACACCACTACATTACTGAGATGAGGAAGGGACCTGGAAACTATTGCAAGGATCAGGCATTTCCAGAGAATAGAAGTGTGGTCAAGCATTTGAACTTAAGGGCTCCCACCTGCAACCTGTTAACAGGTCACGGGTGCATAAAAGTTGGAGCCATCAGCAAGAGAGGGGAAACCAGCAGGAGAGAAACCGAGCTGGGAGACAGGCTTGAAAGGGGAGATTTCTTGCCCAAGAGGGGACCTCCGAGGAGAGTCCTGCCTGGAGGTCAGGATGCCGGCTACTGCAGGGGAGAAACTGAGATGCCAGGGCCCGAGCGGGTCATGAGAGGGTTGAAGCCGCTAGAGTCTCCTCTGCCTTGTACCTACAGGTGGAGCGATGGGGCACGGAACACTCCCAAGTGCTGCAGGCCACAGGTAGCATCCATTTGTGAAGAGCGGAGCTACTGGCAACCCACAGCAAAGTTTGCAGAATGCGAGCACTGATCATGTAGCTCCCGAGAAGTGTACATGGAGCCGTAGAATGCCAGGAGAAAGAAGAGAGAAGACACCGGGAGGAGTAGCCAAGGGCCAGTGAGTGAATTGAAGGGAACACCGTACCTTGCTGTATTTTGTTTTAATTTATAAAACACATACAGTGCTTTTATAACTGTGTATTTCAGAAGAGTGCAAACACACCCTTGTTCAGTTACGTCTGTGGCATATCACCGTTCTGAAATAAAGTTCTTAGAATGGGAGTGGGATCTGTAGCCTTTTAAAAACGTTTAATCTGCGAAGCAAATGATGATGTGTTGTAGAGAACATACTAACATTGACACATGATTGTTTAATTAAGCACGAACATCAACAGATGAGTCATAGAATGTTTCAAAGAGCATCTGAAGATCAGAAGTAGAAGAGTGAATGACCACAATAACAATTCATCATCATATAACTCATTGAAAGTGCCTCTTCCATGCCCTAAACTATTATCCCCTCTATGAAATGTGCCAGGGGAACCATGATAACTACTTCAATGGTTGAATTAATCCCATGTGTGGAACAAAAACTTAACACAAAGCAGCAGTTTACTGCCAGTCGCACATCTAATTCGCTTCATGCTGAGGCCCCAATACTCAGGAAGAAATACATGTCATCATAAGTGTCAGATGCGTCTCCAGGATTGCATGGCAAGATGCAAAGGATACAACTATACACATCTTACCTAATTACCGCACACCAGCAACAAAGCCATATATGTCTATTTAGCGAATTCAGGGCACATAAATGAAACAACATTCTTGATCATCCTAAACAGTAATTGTTCTCTGTAAATCCCATGTTCTCTTTTTGTTGCTTGTATTTTATGATTGCGAATTGAGGTATCTAGTGTTTCTCTTTTGTAAAGGCCACATGACAGACTGAGACCGGTTCAGTGGCATTGCTTACATAAACATATGATTATCCAAGGAAAATGTTGAGAGTGCCCATTCTATTGCCTGAGAACCACTGCCGTTGGATATAAATAAGAAAAAAGTAGAATTTAAGGTGATGTCCTGGAGTGTATCAGGGGTTAAAGGCTGTTGATGGATTTAGAATGGGTCAGGTCTGTTCATGTATATGATCTTGTATGTCTACATGAAACATGGGCAGTGGATAATATGGAGCTGCAGGGTTTCAGCTCTTTTTGTAAAAATGCAGCAAAGGGCACCAGAGGAAGACCCAAAGGTGTGTTGGCTATATTGGTCAGCCCTGTATTGGACCTTAATATTAAAATGATCCCTTCATGCTCGGATGGCCTTTTATGTTTGGAAGCAGTCTCTACCTGTGGGAGGCATATATTGATTTTCAACATTTACTATAGATCTGGCGGGACTGCACCTTTGGAAAGTGTCAAGGCAATGAATTGCATAATTAAGAAACTTTTACTAACATTATCCCCCTAATGTTGGCATTGAGTGATATTAATGTTCAGTTTGAACTCATTGATGTGTTAAGTGGTTTGTGTGAGTCAGTTAAACCTACCAGGCTCCAATCATGTGCTATTGAGGTTGCCAGGTTAATGTATGAGGCTGGCCTCCGAACCTTGAATGGCAGAGTATCCTGGATAAGCCAGCTGGAGTTACTTATGTCGGACACCAGGGCAGTTCAAGGATCGATTATGTCCTGATCAGCATGGAAGTCCTTAAGGGCAGCAAAAGTGATAATTGCCCACTAAACTGTATCCTGAGTTGCGACTGCAGGGGGGGGGCGTGAGAGGGGGCCCGCTGACCCGACTCGTTGATTTGATGGATGCGAACCAGAGCTCTGTGTTGGGACAGTCAGGACAGGCTGTTAAATGGCATTTTTTTTTAGATCTGTCTGTAGTTAAGCCCAGGCTTGTTTTTGAAGGCTCATAGGAGGTATAGACGCAAATCCTGCGGGGCCTTTCCTTTGACATATACTTCTGAATGAATGGTTTCAACACTTTAGTAATTTTGATTAAAATGGGCAGGGTGAGACACATGAAATATCTCGGAGTGTTAGCATTGAACATCGCAGTGAGGATTACCCGCCAATTTCAATCACTTAGGTGGATGAGGCCATTTTATGTTTGGGAAGTGGGAAGGCTCCAGGTCCTGATAGGGTCCCTATAGACCTGCTCATGGGTGAGCTTAGTATCTGGACCCCCTTGTGGACTCGCTCGTTTGTGTGACTTTGTCGCCAAGTCTGGGAGTGTTCCACAATCCTGACCTGATGCAATAATATTACCTATATTTAAGAAGGGAGACACTAAGGACCCAGGGAATTATAGGCCCATTTCTCTTCTAGATGCTGTAGGTACTGTCTATGCTGAAGTGTTGCTGCTCCAACTACAATACTGGGCATCCAAGGGGGGGTCAAATGAATCATCGCCAAGCCTTATTTCAGACGGGGATAAGCGCTATGGATCAGTACTTTAGCTTAAGTACATTCTAACATGTAGTCAATATTCATAGATTTGAGTATGGCTTTTGACTGCTTTTCCCGTAGCAAGTTTTGGGCAGTTTTGAAGAATAAATGTGTTCCAGGGTATATTCTGGCCAATATTCAGTCTCTATACACTGACGATAGGGCATCAGTGAGGTGGGGGTTGGGAAGGGAGAACACAGAACATTTTGGGGTATGGAGGGGGTTTGATTGGGGTGTGTGCTAGCCCCCCTCTTATTTTGTGTATATATCAGTGTAATCATTGAGGATCTGTTAGTCTGTAGTCTTGACCCTCCAAAATTGGGGAAAGACAGCCTCCCCATGTTATTTTATGCCGATGACGCACTGATACTATCAACTACCCCTACAGGACTGAGACACAATCTGCAATCTTGTGTTGGGAAATATAAGGAACTTTCTAAGGTGCTTAATACAGATAATATCAGTGTGATGGTATTTAGCCAGAAATCCAGTAAGAAAATCAAACTGGGATCGGAATTGAAGTGTGTGCATTGGAGCAGGTGAGCTCACATGATTATTTGGGGGCCAGGTTCTCTGTAGATCTTACCTGGTTGACCCATCATATAAAGGCATTGGTGACTCTAGAAAAATATAGTGGAGAAGTCGGTCGTTTTTACTACAGCCATGGCAGAGGAGCAGTTACTCCAGCCATACATTTGTACAAATCCCAAGGCTGGGCAGCAACCATGTATGGGGCACAACTGTGAGGGCATCGTACAATTCCCTCACAAAATTTAGTTGATAACAACTTTTTGAGAGCTGTACATATGCAATCAAAAGGCACGCCCTTGGCCAGCCTTTGCTGGGAATGTGATTTCAAGCCAATCTCCGAGGCACTGGTGACTAAACCACTCTTATATTGGGTTAGAATTTGGAGTGCACCTGAACTGGGTAAATACAAAGACGCGCTCAGTAGTCTGTTGAATGTACCTGGATCAGGTTCTTTGCCCTGGCTTAGGTTCATCCATAAAGGTTTAGCGGGTTTGGATTTGGATATTCTGTGGTCCAATCCTGCAGGTATGTCCCCTAGTTCTAATGAGACAGTGACAGAAGTGTCATGAAGCAACTATTAATAGCATGAAATGGGCTTGTATTAATTTGAGTACTGGTTCCCTGTACTTTGAATAAAAACTGACTGCGGGAATTGACCCTTACCTAGAATGTGTTGGTCCGGGGCTATGCACAAGCATTATACATTCAGCTATGTAACAACACTTTGAAGTTGGCTACATTTACAGCAACGTGGTCCCGTTCCAGTGAATGCCAGATCTGTGGATTCCCTCAGGAAATGACAACACATGTTTTAATGCTTTGCCCATGATATAAGGATCTGAGGGAATGTTACTTTCTAACTCTTTTTAGGCTGAGGAACATCAGACTGACTGCTGTATCTGTACATTTTTGTAAAAACATTAATGATTTAAATGCAGTCTATTTTACATCTAAATATGTTTTTAGGCTTGGTTAAGAAGATCGCGTATTCTTCGATTGCTGTGATAAAGCCCACATTTTATTTAAATATTGTCGTATGTATTATCGCTGCATTGGATTGTAATGTATTTTGTTTGATGATAAATTCATGGTTTTATCTTTTTTTTAATGAAATGTATTGTGCTGATGCTTTTATGGTTTTAAGACCGAAAAAAGCTCAGTTTGAACACCTTTACATATGATGGATTAATACTATTGAGAAGCAAGTGATATCCTTCTGTTGTGCATGGATATGTACGATTGAGTATGAGAAAAATGTGTGGACTTGGAGGCAGATTGTTTGACGTATTGTTGTTGTGGTTGATGTTTTTTATGTTTTAATGATATCTATTGGTTCAAATGGGTGACGTGGTAAAAAACAGCTGGGTTGGCAAATTCAATCCTCCTTGCAAGGGATAAAACTCCAGATGAGACAGCAACCTTTTCCCCCTTGTTATATTATCTTATATTGCGTAGGGTGTCCTCCCATTTATTACAGCCACGAAACAGAGTGCAGTCTGAAAAGATGATAGAAAGGATTTGTAAGGTAGGTAACTGTTTAGAAATGTTCAGAAAAGCAACGCTGTCTAGCATAGAGGCAATGAAATTCGAAGAGTGGATAGATCAGGGGTGCATAGTGTATTGAAATGGTAGAGACCGACTGACAGCTGGACCCCGTTTTTCGTGGGACCCATCTGTTTCTATAGGGTGCAGCATTATATTGGAATATGGTATAGCATCCAGGGAAAGAAGAAGAGTGCAAATACAGTGCTGGGATACCCCTGACTCTTTCACAGTGCATTACTACCCACACTTGCAGCATAACATATCATTCCCAAACTGAGGTATCCTCGGGTCTCTCATAATACACCTCTTTCACACTTACATCATGTATCAATATTCCCATACAGTACTGAGACACGTTCAGAGCTGTCACAATATATCTCCAAACATGATTACATGTATTTGTATAAACATACAATACTAAGACACTCTCAGAGCTATCTAAATGCACTTATGCAGTCAGAATGGCCCGTTAATAGTCAGGCCAGGTCACCAAAGGAGGTCCTGCATTTCACAAGAAGGCAGAAGAGATGAGGGTAAATCTGGAGACTACAATGGGCAGCAGGACATATACAGACAGGAGGGATGGGCCAAAAATAATCATGGCAATGGAAAGCTGGCACCCATGGAGGGCCTGCATGTCATAAGAAGGTGGAGGGAGGTGAGGGCAAAGATGGAGACCAAGTTGTGCTGGAGTCTCCAGAGTAGAAAGGAAATGTGCAGACAGGATCGCCCTGATTAAAGAGCTATCTGACACAAGAAGTCAGAAGACGTGAGCGTAAACTGTAGATCATGCCTAGCTGCTGTGTCAAGAAAATGCAGGAACTATGTAGATGGGAAGGGCCAGCAATAGTAATGCACAGGAAAGCTGAAACCCACGAAGGGCTGAATGTCATAGGAAGGCAGACTAGTGGAGGATAGCCTGAAGACCATGTTGGGGAGCAGTGCCAATAGAAGGCAAGGCATGTGTAATTTAAGGGGTCTTGTATAGCGGCTGTTAGGCAGAAACCTGTGCAGTTCCCTCTGGGACCACTGCAAAAGATTTAAGACTACAGGTGTTTGGCAGTAAACCCACTTGGTAGCAGTCTGTACCACACAGATTCACTTGGTAGCTGTGGCTGAGCAGTCAGACTTCCCTCAAGGATAGTTAGGCAGTATACAGAGTATTCACAATAGGTCAAAAGAACACAGTAGAACAAGTAAACACTGACCAGAGCTTGGTGTAAAAGAGATATAATTATTTATTCAAAAACCACATCTAGAGAAAAACACACAGGCACTAATAGTAAGCAGTCAAAAACACAGTCACTAAAAGATATACACTCCCTTAGAAGAATATTAGACAAGTCTTAAGTAAAGCCCCACTTATTTTCAGACAGCGGTGAGCACTTAACGTAGATGGCACTCTAATAATTCGTTTTAAGAAGGGAGAGAAAAGCAGAGTATAATTGGAAACAGATCCCAACACTTTCACAATAACACAACAAGAGAGGAAGGCAAAGAAAAACTGTGAAGTTAGAGTTCAGAAGGCCGGATCCACTTTAAGAGGATCAGAACGAAATGTGTTCAAGGTCACACGGTTGCAGTGCACAAGAGTCTTGAAAAGGTTCGAAAAGAGTTGGACCAAAGAAAGGGACCAGTTAGATGGTCAAGGCGGCCAGCCCAGTCCAGAAGGTTAAGGGGTTATTATTACCTTGTAGCAAGCTTTAGAAAGGGAGGCCTGGCGGACTCGGTACCTTAAAGTGGTGAGAATACTCCAGCGGGGGCAGTTGTTCCTGGCAGCGGATGCAAGTCGGTGCTTCGTCCGGGGGAAGAGTGGATCTCATCGGGGAGGAAGACAGGAGTCTGTTGCACTGCCAGGGAAGAAACCAGCCGCGGAGTTCTCAGGTAACCCGCGGTCCAGTGGTAAGGGGCTATCCAGTTGCCGGGGTGCTTGGCACGGGCAATTCGACCACAAGACGTCCTGGGATGCAAAGAAAAGAAGGTAAACTGGTTGTGCCCACCAGTCAGGGGAAGAAGCCTCTCCAGCCGGGAGATCTTCTCTGTCGTTAGGAAGTGGTGAGTCGGTTCCGCAGAGCTCCACTGGTGGTGTCATCGTGGTAGGTCGGCTCAGCTTCTCCCTCGTCGGATTCTCAGGTCCTGTGGCGACTTCTGAAGTTCCAGTCCCCAAAGCCCTGCTTTTATGCAGCACACCCCCATTCACTCAGCCTAGCTGTCAATCAAACATCTAAGTGGTGAGCCGGCCGGCTCACCACTTGGGCCAATCACACAAGAGTGCGACTTGAGTTACCAAGGTAACTCAGTCCAGGGTGCCTAAACCCCCTCCCACACTCCCTGTGGTACCCAGACCGAGTGGCACCACTTTTGGAGGCTTCTGTGGAGAAGCCCGCCAAAAAGAAGAACAAAGGGCTCGACTTGGGTTGGAGTCACAGAAGAGAACACAAACGCCATTTTAGAATCGAGCACTGGCAAAAACTACCAACCGGTGAATTAATATTAAATAAATAAACTGGCGGTATGTTCGAGGCTATGAGAATTAAACAATTAAAGTGGGGAGCCTCGAACAATGGGAAAATCTCATAGGGATATATTTGCGGTCGAATATAAAAAGTAGTATCCACTGCCACCAGCCAAAACTCGATCAGGGGGGACGGAGACGTGCCCCCTCGACTAACAGACCCCGGGGCAATCGAATAGCCCCGACCAGTACGTCCACAATATGATGGTTTGTACCGGTTTCAGTTAATAATTTGGGACTAGTAAAGCCAATGGTGACTTTACATGCCCTGGGAGACAGTAGTCAGTCCCAGCGTATGGAGTCTATGGTGGGGTGTCACTATGACACCCCTGTGTCACTGCACGGAGGGTGCTGTGTAACACACATAGAAAAAACACATGAGACCCTATGGGGTAAAGGACCCCATAGCCCATAAAATACATAAACAGTCAAAGGAACACCATAAATCATGTCCAAGAGTGGGAGAAAAAGAGTCTCACTCTTGGCAGGAGAAAAAAACAAACTCCAGAAATCCAGCAAAGCTGCTGGGGGACTCACTAGGTTAGAAAATTCAGCCTGAAGAGAGAATTCTCCCTAACAGCGGACATCTACATCTGTTGGTGGCCTTGCTGCATGTGGCTCTGAAGAAACAAGAGGGTGGTGGGTAGTCAATAATGGGGCAGTGCGAGAGGCATATGTGAAACCTGTGGTCTTCATGGGTGCAGGTTGGATGTACCCAGCTACTGTGTGCCAATCTGCTTTCTAAGGGTTTGACAGAGAAACCTGGGAGTTTGTTATCCATAGGGGAGAACTTAAGCTATGATGGGTGTACAGTGCTTTGGATCTGGTCAGTCTACCAATAAAGGAGAGTCTGATAGGGCTGAATAGTTAGAGATTATTCATGGTTCACATTAGTGCTGATGTACTAATGGCTGAGCCTGTGCAAGCCATCTGTAAGGGGTTTGTTTGTGTGTAGTGTAAGGTACTAGGAGAGCTTAGTGGTGAGTTGGTTAGTCGGATGAAGGAAGCGGTAAGCCTTAGAAGGCAAAACAACTAACAATCCTGCACTCTCACCAGTGTCCATTTGCTGACCGGTCCCATTTCTCTAGCTTACAATGCCACCTGTCACTCCCCTCTCTCACTCTCTGTGTTTCTATCATTGTCCTGAATAGATACATCCTATCCCTTGAGGAACATAATCATGCATCTGAAACTTGGCAAATAAGGCAAATGAGCAGTCTGGAGCCTCATGAACTACCTTTAGGCCTATAGGAAGGGCTGCTTGAGATTCGAGGGCTTAAATCACCCATTTCACTTACCTTACTAAGTTGGCTTGCAGGCTGATAGTGCCTCAAACCTTATAGTAACATGGTCAAGTGATGTATTCAGTGGCCTGCCGGGGCTTTTGTCCGAGGAGGGCAGGGCCTGTCATGGAAGGGGAGGTATTTGTCAGGCATTGGTCTGAGCAGGAAGCATAGACCCTGCTCGTTTCTTGTAGGGGTCTACCCTGCTGTCTGCCACAAGTATCAAAATGGTCTCACACAATCAAAATTAAGTATTTTCCTGTTGCTGTGGCTGGCTGCTATGGCTGGTTGGGGCACAAAGCTTGCCTTCTGGCCTGTTTGACATTTTCTTAGTTGCTTTAAAGATTAGGCAGCCACTGCCAGGTAGAGACTTTAAATGATGGTGGCTTGGCTATCTATGTTCAAACACATTTAGTGGTGGTGGTGCATAAGGCCATTGTAGCTTACATGAAACTCTTGAGTTATTTCCCCTGCAACAGCACCTGTTTGTGGCTGCTTTTTTTTAGAGATTGGGATCGCTGATATACTTTCATGACCTACAAAAAGAGGCTCCAATTTTAGGGAGCACCAAAAATAGAAGTGCTTTAATACTTCAGCATGCTAATTGAACATTTGAGTTTTTGTATTAAATATTAAGTAGAACTACTAATTCAGGCAATCAATCAAAAATCACATGTCCTTTCTAATTGGCTAATTAGGCCTAAAAGAAGTTGGTGGAAGAAGGTTCCTGCCCCCTTCAATTAAACACACACCACACACCAGCATCACCCGCTTAGGAGGTGGAGATGATAGCAGCTCTGCCTATAGTAGCATTAACTTCCATCTACCTTCACTGATCTGAGCAACACAGTGAGTGTTCATTTGAGTGATCTGTGCAGCATGCTGGCCGGTGGAAGTAGCTAAGGTATGTCCAACACCAGCTTGTTTATGCCAGACACAGTATCACCACTGACCTATTCCTAAATTGGGCAGAGGCTCTGCCTCCTAAATTGCTTGCTTGGAGGTGGAGCAGAAATAAATGCATACAACTCTACGATGTCTTTTAAGCCCTTTAGCATCCATAGAACCCTCAATATAATGAACCATAGGTTGGAAACCGTCAGTACATCAAATGCTCCATCACTCCCATGATCCATGTATGGGGTTACACAGATCCACTTATTATCTAAGGCACAATTTCAGAGTGTTTACTGGTTTCAAGCAGACATGAGCAAATGTATCAAGCACTGTGAATTCCTACCATGGACAGTCTCATTGTAGCACAAGTACATATATAAATCATAACCAAAATTATGATCATTCAAGCATCGGAAAAGAAAGAAAATACGTTTGTTTTGAAGTTTAACAATATACCTCCAGAGGTGGTTGATAGCCATCTATATTTGGGTAAAAAACATTTGATAACATCAACCCTGGCCTTTTAGGTAAAGTAGTTAGTAATACGATTCTGAAAAAAGTTAATCATTTTATATACTCCAAAGGTGGATTTTCTCTGGTGGAAGGTTTGACACATATGTTCAAGACTAGTATCGCGCTTATTGTCTTGTATGGCTTCAAGGTTTTTACTGATCAAGAGACAGCTTGGGTAAAAGTGTTAGAAGCGACATGATGGTGCTCAGGATTAGATTAAGCTGCCTCTGTCCTACTGAACGCTATTTGCAGTGAGTTAGGGTTCACATCCTTGGCTACTCAGAAAAAGACTTCTGCTAGCCTATTCTATTTAAAGATGCTAAGAGAAGAGAACAATATGGAGTCAATGTACTCTAATTACGCAATTGGAGGAATTACAAAGATAAGAAATTTCAAAATGGTGCGACGAGTGCTCACTGCAAAACTATCTGTATGTGGGGCAGATACCGCAGGGATTATGAATTTTGGTGACCCTGTCTTTTGAGGATCAAAACCCAGCTATGGTCCAAGAATGGGGCAAAGCCACCAATGACTGTTCAGCCAGGTTTTTGACAATGTGGGTGAAATATGCTAAATCAGACCGTGTGATCATCTTGCAGAAAATGGAAGATGTGAAAAATAAATTGTCAAACATACAGAATACGGAAGGAGGTAAAAAACTGCGTTCCAGCATTAATTTAAATGTAATTGCTTACGAAGAAGATATAAAACAACACAAAAAGTGGACATTTTGGTGAGATGGGCAAGATTATGAGGCTGGCAGGGTATATACATTAGCAAAAAATAAGATGTTTTAAGATAGCAGCTTGTAGAGGAACCCAATATGAATAACCCCTCGATTGAAATACCATCTTCCTCATCGGCAGAATCAGATGCTGGGACGAGTGATACAGAACCCTCAGTTAAACGCCTGAATTTTGTACAGGAGATGAGGCTTCTTTACGAAGAAGGAAAGATATCGATCAGGGGAAGAGGCCGTGGAAAAGGAAAAGGACGTGGGAAAAAACAATCAGGACAAGGAGGGGGGCTGGGGCAAGCGCATCAGACCAAACCAGCCAAACGATATTAAGATGCTATGGCACATGGGGCAAATGCTAGAAGATTAGAAGATACAACCTCTACTCAAAAAAATAACTTGTCTGATCATGTTTTGACTAATGGGCAGTTCGAAGTTTTAAAATTGGGACTACATTTCAGTCCAACAAGTGGATTTAACTATGCACAGACACGTCTGGATTTCGACCAATATATGCGCAAGTTAAAATTGACATAACATTTTCTGACTAATCCACAGAAGGAACCACAAGCTTTGAGGTGCACTGGGAGAACTAATTTGGCAATATCGGGCGTCGGTATGTCAGATATTGCCATGGACATGGGAGAATTAGCTGATATGCCGTGTGACTCTGAAAGTGGTGATTTATCATGTTTTGGTATACATGTTGATTGGACTAGAAAGACAAGCATGAATCCTCAATCAAGATTCAATGCTCCCATGTCAGGCTGTCTTGAGGCATTTCCGGATTTAGTAATACGTGATCTGAAGAAATTAAGGCATTTTGACTTTGTCCCTGCTAGGAATTTGACCCTCCAGCAGCAAATAACTCTGAACTTACACAAATTACTGATATAGTGATCACGCTGTGTGACAAATGTTCAAATATTGTGCTGCGAAATCATTCTATGTTTGTGAGGCAAATAGAAAATTAAGGGATCGGTCTTGCTACTCTAAATTGTTGGTCAATACATTTTGAGGTTTTTATAATTAACTGTCTGCCTTACTGCAAAAGCGAACAGATCGGGCATTTTGCATGAAGATACTTCCAAGTATCTTTTTCTTCAAATGCCTGTGATCCCCACTATTTACTTCCTACCTAAGGTACACAAGTCACTTAAGCATGCTCCAGGCTGCCCGACAGTGACTTTGAGTGGGTCCATGTTGGGAAATCTAGCCCCATTTGTATATGAAACCATTAACCTTTTGTCTCCACACTTCCAGCTTTTCTGCGCGATACTACAGATTTTTCAAAGCATTTCAATGAGATCCCATGGGAAACAGGCATGATTTTGGCTACCCTAGATGTAGTCCCGCTGTATACTTCTATCAGTCATGAGTTTGGTATATCATCTTGCCAATTTTTTTTGAGCGCCAGATCCCTGAATTATCTTAGTCATTCAGAAATGATGTTAGACATGCTTACATTTTGTTTGACACATAATGCTTTTTTGTTTAATGTTTTTTTTTAATCAGGTGAGTCAGACAGCGATGGGAGCTATCTTTGCCACGTCGTACGCCAATCTTGGGATGGGGTGTTGGGAAAGAAATATAGTCTGGTGTACAGAACATGAGAAATACACTGAGAAAGTGGAGTGTTGACTGAGGTTCATTGATGACCTTTGCATCATTTGGAAAGGGGAGGAAAAGGATTGGTTGAATTTTGTGCAAATCCTCAACAGCAATGAATTGAACCTACACCTAATAGAAATGCACAGTGATTCCAAAATTGTATTTCTTGATTTAGAAGTCTGCATAGCTCTGCAGGGATTCAGCACCTCGGTACACCACAAACCTACAGGCAGCAATGTCCCACTACAGGGTAGTAGTAGTCATCCCATGGCATGTATAGAAAGAATCCCTTATAGAAAATTTATTTGATTGTGGCGTAATTGTTCCAACTTGATGAATTATGATGCCGAAAGTGCCAGTACTGCTAGAACATTTCTTGTGCAGTGGTATCCCAAGCTGAGCATTGAAAGGGCAAGAGCCTTGGATAGGGATGCATTGCTCAATAAAACACAAAGTAACACTAACGGGAAGGAGACCGAAACATGACTTATTTTAACATATGGTTCAGAATCATCGAAAATTTGACAGATTACGAATAAATATTGGCATGTGGTAAAAACAGATATTGAACTAGGACCGGTATTATCCCAACAGCCTATTGTCACTTTTAGGAAGTCTAAATCTGTCAAGGACAAGCTTGTGTCTACTTTATTGCCACCAAGCAAGATATCTGCTAACAATTGGTTTGGGGGGTCATGTGAGGAATTTATCAAATGCCATAAATGCACAGTGTGTCAGTATGCCACGCCCTGTATGAAGTTTAAAAATCCAGTGGTAAATACTAATTTTAATATCCAGCACAAAATAACATGCAAAACAGAATTTGTGGTGTATGTTCTATGCTGTCCATGCAAGAAATGGTACATGGGTAGCACCATCTGCAAGTTGAAAACAAGAATTTTACAACATGTCGGAGCCATCAAAAATTGTGATGTTTCGTACCCTGCAGAAAATAATTTCTTTGAATGTCATGAGGGAAGGCTAGATGGTTTTTCAGTTTTTGGGCTATACATGTACCGAGCCATTCGAGAGGAAGCAATAGGACTCTTAAGCTATGACAGTCAGAATCAAAGATGATTATTGACTTTGAAATACAAATTCACAGGGTTCTGAACATTGATGAAAAACTGTATACATTTGCAGGAAATTGATATGATGATGAATTCAAGAACATTGACAAACTAAATGTTTTTGTAGGAATCTCCTTCTCTGTCTCCTCGTTTTAGCATAATTCTAAGAGTAGTACATGGTATTAACTACGGCTGGAGGAAATCATTAAATCATTACATGTTTTGCTGAAATTGAAAACTTGTATGTATGATGCATGCATATTTAGGGACATTCTGTATTTACTATCTCGTGAGGTTTCTTTATTAATTGTAATCTTATTTTCAATTGTGTTTTGGGTTCTTTTCTTTTTGGGGGAGACAGTATTTTTTAAACAATTGAATGTACATTTTGGGGTCTTGTGTAATTTTTCGTGAGTGTTACCATGTTTGAAATGAGGTATTCTCTGCACTGGAGCAGTATTGTATATAGGTTTATTCAGTGTTTCAGGCTATTTAGGATCAGTCTGTAATTATTATAGAGGGATTTGTTTTATACAAATGTCATTGATGACATCCCTGATGACATCACATGTGCATTTACTTTTCAGACGAGGGGTTGTGAATGTAATTGTAGCAAAAAAGTATCGGGGATTATCGGGACATGTGTAATAAAGTACATACTTCATCACACAATGTAGTGTTCTAAAGAAAATTCCATTGCAGTGCTCTTTCTAGTACAGGAATCTACTCATATAGAAATGTAGGTATTGGCTGCAGCGTACACCACAGAGGTGCTATGTTTGTACTTTCCGAAGTTGTATAATAAAAAGGTGAATGCTTCTATATTACTCTTGTGTGGTCTGTGAAACATGCACTAAGTTGCTAATAATGCAGCACTTACTATATATTTCTAGTAATACACACAATACATAAATAGACTACAATGCATACAAAGATGGGGCTTGGAGTGTAAAGTAAGCATACAAGAGGCAGTATCATTAGCAACTGTGTATAATCTACATGATTGTATTCACACACAAAAATGATTCCTGTGTTTCAGGCTTGCTTCTTCCCCTATATATGTACATCATAAGATGTGATTAAATTCTATGGAAAGCGTTGTAAGAACATGTGAGAATAGCAATATCTATAAATGTAATACCTTTTGAAAGTTAAGTTTCTGACTGTCAGTAAATAAACCTACCTGGCCTAGATGTGGCAGTGAACAAAAACATAGGGGCTACACATGCGATGTCATCAGTGATGTCATCAATGACATTTGTGATGTAATCTTTGATGTCCTGGGTGTTAGTGTTAGCAGTGCACAGTGGTGCGGGCAGTTATGGTTGCTTAGCTTTCCATAACTGGCGAATTTCAGGGGGTTTCGGTTTTACTTTCAACCATAATGTCACATTTATAAAAAAAAAATTAGTGAATTTCACAGGTTTTTAGTAGGGCAACTTAACCATAACGTCCCTTTAACAAAGTTTTTTTTAGTGAATTTCATAGTTTTTTAGTAGGGCAACTTACTCATAACATCCCATTAACAAAGTTTTTTTTACTGAATGTCCACTTTCATCATGTGAATTTGGACGATATTTACTATAATTCCCTTACTTTACATACATGTAACATAGAACATACCAAACCCCTTGCTAATGATATTTGAAAGGCACGGACTGAGCGCCTCTCTGCGGACGGGCACGGACGAGATCAACACTACCCAAACAGTCAGGGGGTATCTGAAATTGTACTATTGTGCCATATGAGAAATGCACAAGTTTAAAAAAGAACACAGAAACACATTGTAAGTACTAATAACTAACCAATTGAACCTACATGTCTCACACATTACCCATGCATTTAATTACCATGTAGAATGTAGTTGTGCCCAATGGCCTCTCTGAGAAAGTTGCATTTAGAAGTTGTGCCCAATAGCCTCTCTGAGGAAAGTTGCATTTAGAAGCTGTGCCCAATAGCCTCTCTGAGAAAAGTTGGACTTAGAAGTGTACCCAATAGCCTATGTGTATTTAGAGGTTGCGCCCAATAGCCTCTATGTATTTAGAAGTGTACCCAATAGCCGCTCTGAGAAAAGTTGCATTAAGAGGTATACCCAATAGCCTTTGTGTATTTAGAAGTTGTGCCCAATAGCCTCTCTGAGAAAGCTGCATGTAGAAGTTGTGCCCAATAGCCTCTCTGAGAAAGTGACATTTAGAAGTTGTGCCCAATAGCCTCTCTGAGAAAAATTGCATGTAGAAGTGTACCCAACAGCCTATGTGTATTTAGAAGTTTGGCTGGTTCCAGTATGGTCTGGAATGCAGGGAACGTTTGGAAGAGCATGTAACCCACCATATCACACCCCACGCTTACTCTCTCCTCTACATCACCACCCAAATAGAACACAGAGATACTATGACACCATTCGGTATAACTGTTCTCATACCAACACTTCTCGCTCACTCCCCATCACTCTAAGTAAACACTGCTGGTTACACACACCCCAGCCAGGCATTCTCCTCAGGCCTAACGCAGCCACAGTCGGTCTGGATAAATCCTGCCAGAACAAACACATACCCCTGATATCAACCACCACACCTACCGCTAAGAAGCAGCTATTTCACGAATACCGCACCAGCTGCACACATACCCGGTGCGCACACGCACCGTTTGACCCTCCCCACTCTCTCTACTGACCTGAACTTCGGTTCCCAAGGGCGTTCAACCTACCAGCGCCTTCAAACCATACCAATGGTATATAAGGCGCTATATAAGTGCAAAATAACATAACATAACATAACAGAATGAAATGGATTATACCATAACAAAATAAGATATGCCTCCAACGTAATTACCTCACAGAAACTGTGCAGCCAGAAGCGACAGTAGACGCACACAGCACAACGAAGACAATTTACAAGAAAATAGTAAGTGAACTTAATTTTTCTTATATGTGTGTGTACTTTTTTGTATAAGGTGCAGAAAAAATTATGTATTTCTGTTGTTTTGATACCGAAATGTACAGTACTTTGGAGTGGTTGGAGGAGAATGTTCTGCCTGGGGAAATGTCTGAAGATAGCGATAAGAATGGTACACACTGCTCTGCATAAGCAAAATAATGGGCAGTATTATATATTATGTATCTTTTTTTTTTAACAGACGAGGAAAAAAAAGATGAAAGGCCAACAAACGACACAGAGGAAGACAGGCTCAAAAAGATAGAGCTGAAAATGGACACATTAAATTATAATTTTAAAAGTTGAAGGGAATTTGTGGAGGAGTTTGTGAGAGGAAAAGTACGTTATCACTGTCCCACCTGTACCTGCCCCCCTTCTCCATTCCCTAGTGAACCGTCCCCAAACCTTCAAGAGGAAAATAGACGTTTTGATGAAACATCCATCCCTTCTTCCCCGCACAAATCTTCCCCTCACAACCAGCCTGTATTGAACCCTAATTCCCCTATATTCGTGTCAGTATCTGCTTCCCCTGTGTTTCTGTTGATTGAAGTGTGTGTGTGTATTTTGAAAGTTTTTGTATATTAGTTGTTCATGAAGAGTTTGAGGGATTTATTTTTAAAAAAGACATAAAATGTCCACGAACAGAGCGCCTGTTCAAGCTATCTGCAAGCAATAGAGAATGGATGTTCTAAGGGCAATACACCTACCCGTAGCAATGGCAACCAAGATGGAACTGATCTTTGAATGCATCATCTGTGCAAGTTGTGCGTAAATAAACAGAATGGGGCGTCCTAAGGACATTATAGCTTTCCATACCGCTCATAAACGAGATAAAACATGTTCTTAGAACACACCAGGTGTCTGTGATGTCGGTAAATGAGCAAAATGGGAGTGTCTTAAGGACACTATACCTGCCCGTATCGTCCGCATCCAAGATGGAAATGTCCGTAGAACAGAGGCGGTGGCCGGCATGTTTGTAGTCAAAGAAAATGGAGGAGTCCTAAGGACACTGGACCTGTCTGTACAGTCATGAGATAATGCCTGCACATGCGCCGTACACTCATAAGTACAGCGAACATTGCGCCTGTCCCTAGCTGTCGTTCTCACTTGTGTCACACTTTTAATTAGTTGCAGGACCCGAACACTGTCCGTAGGACATTTGAGCGCATTCGCACGTTAGTAACTCTGTATTTGCTGTCCAGCGGGCAATCATTTCCTTCGGGATGTCTTCAGGACTTTATCATGTGACCGCACCCACGCTGAGCGTGTGGACTAATTTGCGTAGTTTGTGTGCTTCCGCAACATTACAAACAAAGTTATATACAGAAAGGGAATTTATTTCACAGTATAAAATCATCATTTCACATTTGCCATACAATAGCTGTACCTGTGCACGTATTGTTCAAAGTTTTTGGAACGCTTTTGAGTGATGAAGATGGTCGTGAGCCGCACCCCTCCACCCCTATAAATGGCCACACCCCCGAGTGCATCTTCATTGTGCCTCTGGCTACAGCACATCGAGTTGTGTTGCCTCTACTGCTGTAGTGACCAATAGGAAAGTAATCGTTATGGCATCCATGGGTACTGTTGCTTCATTAGCTTCAGCACCACCCCCAAACCCTCCACCGCCACCACCTCCCCAAGGGCCTGCAGAGGGATATACAGGTGAGGATGTAGTGTTTGAGGAGGAAGAGGAAGAAGAGAATGAGGTGGAGGAACTCTGCACTACAAGCACTCGCAGGGAGTCGTGGGTGTGGCGGTTGCTTTCCATTTATGGGAACTGTGGGATGATTTTACCCATGCATACAAGCCCTACCATAAAACTGTGCAGTACTGGCATGGAAAACATCATGATGGCCAGAACTCCCCAGAGAGTGCACAGGGAAAACATGAAGAATAGGCTGCCACCCATTTTTGCCTATGTTGTGAGCACAGGAGGGCACTGCCTAAAACCACCAGTGGGCTACACACACAGTAGCCTGAAACCATTGGGAATAGCAATGATGATTGCCAAAAAAGCAACTCAGAACTGTGGGGAATTCATTTTCTTAATCCCAAAAATGGTTGCATTACCAGTACTCACCACTATCAGAAAGCCGGCGTTTTAAAACCACCAGACTTTTGTGTAAAACTGAACAAATGAAACAAAACCAGACCAAGGAAAGACTTGCTAAGAGGTGGATACAATGTAAAACTATATTCTGAAATGACTTGAAGGAAGTAATTATTTAATGTATATGTAAAAATTGTCAGTTTGATTTGAAGGTAGAAAACTGGGAACAAAGATTGACATTTAGCTGAAATCTGGCTTAATGAAACTGGATTCTGCCTGACAACTACCCCCGACAGGAGTTGAAACCTGCTCAGCCACTCCCCTTGCCAAAAGGAGTTGTCACCTCTCTGATTAGATTAGGGGTGGAGCAGCTGGGGACTACAGGGAGTTGAACAAAGGCCTATCCTGGACTCTGGCAAATGTTATATTGGGGGGCCGTAAAGTGGCTTCCTCTTAGGGGAAACAGGGAGGGGCAGTGCCTCTGCTAGCAGCTGAGCTTGGGGGAAGTGGATAAATCAGTTATTCCACCCTGTGATGTGGGAAGCAACACCCCTTTTTGACCAGGGCATAATTTTAAAAAGATAGATAACTCATAGTGCGGACTTGTCAGAATTATATAAGTAATATCATTATTTTTGTGATTTTTCTGTGAACATTTTGAGAGGCGTTAGGACCCTGTGGTGTATTCTGGGGGTTGCTAGCGGAAAATAGGGTCTCACTCCAAATGTCTGCATGTTAAAAATCTGACACTTCATCAATTAATGTCCATACTCCTTGCGCACATGTGTGTAATTTTGGGTAAATGTCCAATATTGCAAAACCAGTTAAAAAGCGCAAAATGTTGTCATTTTTGAATGCAAGCCCCCAGGAAGATCAGAGGCGGACAAGCATGGACCATAAGGAATATATAATGTGTACATGTAATTTCAACAAATTGTATATCTGGGAAGGATGTATTTGAATCAAATATAGATTTGTGGGCAAACTGACCAGGGGAGGATCCTCTGACCCATAAACAGACTTCATCATGCTGGCAATCCATTTCCTTCCCCCAATCATGGGAGAGGGGAGAATTGGGCCAATGACAAGTAGAGAGGGGCAGGCTTAGCTAGGCCCAGGCACACACCCATTTTCAAAACACATAAAAAGAGACTGCTGGGACAGGTATAGACATTCAATTCCATTTGCTGCGGAGCATGCTGACCGACGACTTCACATCCAGAGATCCAACACTTAGACTTCCAAGCTAAACAGAGACTACAGAACTTTGAACCAAGAAGGCCCACTGCAAGCAAAAGTATTTGTCAGCAGGCCTCAAAATCATTTGCAGACTATTCACTGCCGGGCTGAGCTATTGATTCTGGCCTCAAACCATGCACCAGAAAGATCCAGAAGCAGTGCTGTACCCATAGAAAGCAGAGAGACCCAGAAACCAGACCAGAGATCCAGAGTGACCCAGACCGCTGTGAGCAGAACCAGAGAGCTGACCCAGATCACTGTGAAGTGCCGAGATCAGAACCGGAGTCCAGTCCAAAACCTGACCAGATCCGTGGCGAGGCCTATTTCAAATTTACATTGTGAGTACCTAGCAGAACCAATCTCTTATTTAAAATAATCTAATCCAAACTATTTTAACCTAAGTAGAACAGCCTCCTAGAAATCGTGTCATCTGTCATTTGTAAAGCTGCACAACTGTCACCTGTCAATTCTGAAGCTGCAAGCTGTCACCTGTCATTTTGAGTTTACTTTAATTCCGAAAAACTACCTTTATGTAATCGTCCGTATCTCTGGAACCGTTTGGGCTAGGAACGAAATTTAACTTTCAACTGAAAGCTTAGAATCTAAGCTTTCCAGCGAACCAACTTGCTTATACTTTTGCCGTAATCGTGATTCACGCATTATTGCCGTGATTCACAGAATTTTGCCGCGATTTGCGATTTGGCCTGATTTCTTTACCTGTAAAAAAGATAGCAGCTTTTGGCTTTCCTTTGCTAAAAATGTGTTTGTCTCTTAGTCACCATCCCTGAATCATTGCTAAAGTGAGCCTGAGCTCATCCCAAGTATCTCTCACTCACCCTGAACCTCCTAAAGGGAATTAAGAGCATTTTCAGCATATTTCTCACTTCACTGCCACCACATTCGAAGCACTTGGACCTGTGTTTTAAAACTCATACCTGTTTCCTCTAAGCTTGCTGGGGGGGAACTGAATTTCGTATTGTATTTGATTGCATTCCTGAGAACTGTGTGCTCCTCTTTTCATCTCCTTCCATTTCTTACATTGCATAGGGGAGGGGGGTGAATTGCCAGAGAAAAAGTGATTATCTTATCTTTTGTAAAATCATATCAAGTATTTCTGTACTGCATTTTATTCCTCATTGCTTTTCCCTTGAAATCATAAAAGCATTTTTGCTACTTTATCCATCCTATACTAACTCCTCATTGATTGTAAAGAAGTGTGCTAGTGTAAGATTACCCATTGTTGATTAACATTATATTTATAATGGCAATATCGATTATTAATTTAATATAAAAGCGTGGTATCTATATTTTGTTTTATTTCTCAAATAAACCTTTTAAACTTGCAAAACAGAACTACTTCTTGGCTCAGTGGGGTCAGGGGGATTCTAAGAGATGGGTGTTATATAGGGGTAGTCATCCAGAACTCATGAACTGGACATAAAGATATATCAATAAGGGTTTCCATTCAGTATCCCAGACTAGGCATTGACTTAGCTGTAGAGTTGAATTGAATCCTCTGACAGAACGTACCAAAGCACGCGCGGACCTATTGAGGTGTAACCAGTGCCAGTTGGTGCTGAGCCGCAGGAGACCTGGTGCGTACAGCTTTGGTATGACAACCATGAAGCAACATCTAACTTTGCTCCACAGTGCGGACATTCGCAAGGTGGTGCCATGTGAAGAACGTAGTAGGTTGAGTTCCTCCACAGCATCCTCCGTGTCCGATCCTCTCACCACAAGAGACACTCCTGTGGGGGAGCGCATCCCTCTAGCTGCATCACAAGCCATTTGCGATGCTGTTGACCCTTACCTTTCGAAGGTGATAATATTGTGTGTGTATTGCGATGCAGTACTCTGCAGGGGGCAGAGTTTTTGAAGTTCTTTTGAGGCTACGGTCACGGAGCACAAGAAGAAGTGCCTCCTACCCAAGTAAAGCTCACCCTATATCTTTCTCCACCTGTCCCTTCTTATCCCCGTGGTTGGTGTCCCTTCCTTACCCTCCTTTGCCCTCCTCTCCTAGTGTGTCATGTGCCCAAAAGCAGTGAAGTGGAAAACTACAAAAAAAATTTAAAAAGGGCTCTTTTCAGAGCCCCCTTTCTTAGTTAAACAATAGAACTATCAAGTGACCGTTGTAGGCCTCCGCGCATTTTTGAAAAAGTCCGCAGACAGTCGTAGGACACACAAAAATGGAGGGTGCAAGCGGAGCAAAACCAATGGACTGTACGCTGGGAGTAAGTGGTGGCTCTGAAAAGAGCCTTTTGATGGTGTTTTGTGTGCGTCAAAAATTGTACATTTGAAAAAACGGATTGTCAAATAGGTTCCAGTGAATCCAAAAAAGGATACAATGCGGATTGTACATTGCGAAGAAAATTCTGATTGCCAGCATATGTGAGATGGACTCCATTTCTGCGAAAAATGAAAGTGCTGCGAAACAAAATGTTTTCATTGTGGAATGAGTGCATGCCAACATCTCTTAGAAAGGCAAAAATAGCCTTATTTACATTGCGGCCGCGCTTTCTCCATTTGTGGACCAAATGCAGAGGAACGCAGCCATATTTGTCTATGTGCAATACGGGAAAAAAGTATTTGGCAATTTGGAAACATGTCTATGACCTCCGCAAGTCCTTCCTTCATTGCAAATTGCATAGAAATTCCAGAGACATGGCCTAAACTGTTTCCTCCACAATGAATGATAATTATATCAGGATGACGCTTTTTCTGTAAAGTAGCACAGAGAGGTACCAAGTCGAGCCACCTCATTCCACACACGCCATGCCAGTGCACTTCCACATGAGGAAATCCAAGATCTGCAGATCGACTGCAACTTTCTGCATGCACCTTCAACCAATGTGTCCAGGAGTCTCCCAAAATCCAGATAATCTATTTGCGCACACACATAGCCATGGCTGTCTGGTCTGCTGTCAGGGAGAAGGCGGTGTCATTAAATCTCTCTGTTCAGAACACACCCACTGAACTTTACTGACCAATCCGTAGCTCTGCTCATTCTCATTTGCATGTGTCTCCACCCCAGAATTTCCCATGTTAACATGCCCCGCCTGCATACCACCGCCATGTCTGCGGACACATACAGGATCAGAGCGTGACAACTGTACATTTAAGTATTATTCCCCTTTTCCCCTTTAAGGTGGGCTCTGAAAAGAGCTGTTTTTTTTGTTTTTGGGCAGATGACTTACAGACACCTTTTATTTTGTGTTGTTTTAATGTATTTTTTCTTGCTTTACTCCTACAACCATTATAGAGCCTTCTCTAAAGCAAGCCTTACATTCCAAAATAACGTGGCATTTCCCAAAGAAGATAACGCAACACCATCTGCTTCAAAATAATCTGCATTACTGGGAACAATGTTATCGTGGCTGCAGAAAAACATACCAGCTCGTAACATGAATGCACGCATGCCGCGATGGATGATACACCTCCCAATATTTTGATCAGGACAGAAAACAGAACTGTTGTCCCATTTTCCCCTAGGGAGTAAACCCGAAAACATTACTTACGTATTTGGAAAGATGTTCATGACAGCTTCAACCAACTGTTGCAAATCTTTCAACAAAGTACGAGAAGTCATGTAGCCCAAATGGCAAGCACCGTAGTGCAAAAGTACTACATGCGGAGTGGTCATCGTATGCATGTGCTGGCAAACTTCCACAATTGCCTCAACATTGCGATCACTCTCAGCACTCCACAACACCTCCGCTCCTCTCACATCGATATGGTGTGCCACATGCCTACTCTCGGCATAGTGCTGTAAACCATGGACAAAAATATCTCCAAGCACCAAAACCCTGACCCTCTGCACCTCTGCCATCTTCAGTATACGCACCGTCTTTCGACACAAAAAAGCAATGTGAACATCTGATTGGCTGATGCCTACAGTCCCCTTTCCATGGTGGATTTGCTGTAGAAACCCATATGTGACACGCCCTACCCGTGTACAAGCGTTGTCTACGTGCGACATGTAACTCTTACCCAGTCCTTCTACCCTTTCCACATCAGTCGTGAATCCATTCCCTCATTGGACAGAACTAAGCAGTCACACAGCCATCCACCAATCATAATCAACATCGCTAAATCTAACTCCGTCATCAACATTTCGCACTTCAAATGTACTATTGATGACTCTGAAGGGAAGTTGCATATCACTGCAAAGCACCTACTTCAAAAACTACTGTGCAAGTGTTGCAGATTTCTATGTACATCTCCATACATGCGCACATGCATAAGTATAAAGTACAGGTATGCATATTTTAAGTAGAGAACAAGTGCAATCCTTATGATTTAATTTAAACAAATTAATGCCAATAAATCTGCATAGATAATACATGCCGACGCTCCCGCTTTATGTGCAAGATATCCGATTTTTCATTGACAAACCGCACTACTTTTTATTGTCTCCCGCATAACCTGTACATACGTCACAACTATCCCTATTGAGCGCGAAACTCTATTGTCCATTAGAAAATGTCTGAATTTTGTAACGTGTACCACCTACGTTAATGCTACTTGCAATGCGATCATATGAGAAAAATAAACGCTCCCGATTGCTGTGGTGACATCTCCCGCTGAGGGTCTCACGATTTTTCGGAATCGTACTTATAATATGAAAGTAGAGGAATATTTCCCATCTACTTTTCATAACCCAAAAATGTTACTCATTTCTGAAGCACGTGCAACTAAGATACTGCAAATAACATACAGAGGTAGCACATAGTGAAATGAAATGTGCACATGCACTGTGTTGAAATATGAAAGGAGAATACTCCGATAAAAAATGCAAAAGTAACGTGTATAGTAACATCACTGCTTTAAACACACAAAGTTAATATATTTTTTTTTTACAATCGCAGTGAAAACTACTCTCCTGAAAATCAACAGCATCTACACTGCAAACGACATATCCGAAGAAACCTGGTCATTCCGCAAAAGAAAAGTAAGTACAGTACTACCTTTATATTCTAACTATTACTCAAAGGGACTGTGAGGGTTATTTATTTAATTTGTGCACCAAAGCACACATTGATTTCTGAACCTTCTACCCACAAATCCCCATTTATTAAATTAAGAATAACAAGCAGAATGTCTCACAAATCCCTGTGTGTTTGGAACACAAATAACATACAAAATCCTTAGAATGGTAGTACTAGAAAACAAACAGCTGTTTTAATTTTATGCCATTACGTTTACTGTTAGTGCTTCTCCTCACCACTAGGCCACTTAGTACTCTCATCTGAAGCACAGTGTAGTAGTATGCAAACAGAGAAATAGCCTTCCCAAATCATTGTAAGAGGCCAATGCACATTGACACACGACCACAAAGAGTTTCCCCATCAAACGCATGCTTGCATGCACACAGCACACATACATTGTACAACAGACCAAACCATTCCTTCTTTTTTTCAACAGACCCCAAAGAATGCCTACCAAAAAGCAAGTCCGTAGAAAGGAAAGCAGAAGTAGAGCAAATAAAAATAAAAGTGTCCAACCTAAGCATCCATCTGTAGCAGAGTTTGTAGAGAACGTTGGAACAAAACAGCTAATACAGTCGTTTTGGAAAACAAAGGAAGCTTCCACTACTGAAACTTTACCTCCTTCATCAAAATGTAGCATGAAACACAAAACCATTCACCAAAAATCAGCTACCAGCATTGCTAACAATTCTCCTATTAATCCTGATATAGTAACAAGAACCTATAGTAAAAAAAATATTTTAGCAAAAATGTTTCGCCACAGAGTCCTTCAGAATCTAATCAAAACAGGACCAAAATCATCCTCAACCCTTAAAACCCACCGTAGAAAATTAATCCTACAAGCTCTCGTGGACAGGGCAATCCTTCTCAAAAGGAAGCTGTTCATATTAGTGTTAAATAGGATGAAATCACTAACAGAACTAAGTACTAAACTGCAAAAGAAACTTATCAATAAACTAATGTGAACAAAAATAACTTCTTACATATTTGTGGGGGTGAATGGAGTCACATGACAACCACAGAACCATATTTTAATGAAGAAGCATACAAACAAAATCAAAAAAACACAAGGGTATGAAAAATCAATAATACCATCATGGAACAAGAAACAGTGCTTAGAAAAGTATCCCCTGAAAACTCAGAATTACCTCTTGATTTGACTGAACCAGACCGTCCAGTATACAAATGGCCGTGCACATCAATGTGTGCCATTCCTAACAAATCTTTCAAATCTTTACGTTAGTTCCTTAATCAGTATGTAAAAGGTAAAGACAAAATGAAAATGAAAGTGCTGCAAAATATGGATATCTGTCCAGTGCGCAAATACACAGGACTGCAAGGACATTCATTAGCCTGCATTTCTGGACCTATTTGCAAAAGTACCTTCCATGATATCAAAAGAATATCAATACATCATTCAAATGTAAGAAATCTAGTATAAAATATATTATGCTAAAAGTCCAGCTTCAGAATTAGCCAATTTAAATAACACTCTTCTGCATGGTGCACCCAAATACCTACAAGAAGAAATTGACCGTATCCAGAGAAACTATTTTGGAAGTGAAAGCCACTTACAAAATGCAATAGTTTTAGAACAGACTACCAACAATGCAGCACATAGCAACCTTCTATTACACACATACAAAAAAGAAATACTAAAATGTAAAAGTGCATCGGCTGAAGTACCAAACCATGTGTGTGTGTGTTGCCGCAGAACGTTTTACAAAAGGAACACAAAAAATGTAGACATAGCATACAAAATAGAAGACAATGAAGATTCCAAATGGTTTCAATTAGCTCTCTACCTTTTAGCAGAAAACAAATATAAAATAAGAGAACCCCTAATATGTTGCAGTTACTGCACAACAAAACTAGACAACAACCAAACTCCTTCACGTACTATCACAAATAATTTGGAATTGTTCCCACTACCAAAAACCCTGCAACAACTCAATTTGTATGAGAGCACCTATAACCTTAAAAGCCAAAATGTTAAGTTGTACATGGCTGGTGAATTCATTACCAGGAAGTTGGTGGACATGAGGAAAAAACCCACTCAGCTTGGACACAAAAAGGGAGCATTTTATGAGAAGCATTGAAAAAATCACAAATCTCTGCAAGAACCATATGATTGAGACAGCAAATAATGTAATTGGGATATGGCAGCCTACATTAGGAGTACAAGCATGGATCCCAATCAAGAAGGAGGCCCAGGTGCACCCGTCCCCATAGAGGGTCAAACAGGAAACAGGGGAGAGAAATGGGGCTGACTTAATTGAGCCTCAGATATAGGGCCTTAGATAAAAAAGGGGGGCGAGAGATGTTCCGAACTTGGAACTGATAGACCACGAGGGACAGGGAGCATGGGGGCACAGTGGTGCCTCACATTTGGGCATCCTATCACTCACTACTTTGCTTCAAATCGTGGTGTCACTGCATTCACTGTTGAGTCCCAGGTTGGACATTTCTCCATATATTGAGTTACTGCAAATGTAGGCCTTTTTTGTCATTTGCTGTCATGTCTCAGATCTGTGTGTCACTGCATTTACTGTTGAACCCCACATTTAGCCGTTCATCCCATAAGAAGGACAGGGGAGTAAGATAGACCGGCGTTGAGTGCAGAGAAGAAGAGACCCGTGCAAATGGGAGGGAGACTTAGGTGTACTGTTCCCCATAGAAGGTCACACGGGAAATAGAGGAAAGAGATGGTTCCAACCTAATTGGATCACAGACAGAGAGCCTTAGAGGAATAAATGTGGAGAGAGAGGCATCCCGATCTCAGAAATGTTGGACCGCAAGGCACAGGGAGTGCACCCCGCCTGGAGGAACATGTGGTGCTGGGGATTGCTGTGCATCAGGTTGAGCTAAGAGAGAAGCAATATGGGTAGCATTTGGTCTGAATGTTGGGGGTGGAAAGGTACCATCACAGAATAGCCCATTGATGACCCACTTAGCTTCACACAACATAAGAGTGGTAAGTCTTGCACACCAGAATATAAAACATGGCAAAGTCAATCAAAACAGTGGGGGTTGGATAGGGTACTGCCACTAACCAACCCTACCAAGAAACTCTCCCTTCTACATTCAACGTTCAAACTCTGACCTACACACAACCACGTCTCTACAGCACAACAAACCTCATGTACTTCACCACTCCACAACAATGAAACAAACCACACATAGCCTTGCACATTTGCACATGACAGCTACCAACCGAAAAACACACCTACGCACAGCGAATGCTGTAAAGCGAAATGAAGCTGCCAACAGCACATCACAGATTCCTTGCTCAGTCCTACTAACTTACACCCCCTCACCTACTTGTTGCCTTACAGATCTGCCAGAGTACCAAGGGACCACACAGGTGGTGACAGTGCGCAGTATGAGAACCTTTATCATAATATAACATAACATGTGGGCCAAGACATGCCTATACACACACTTGCATAGATTTTCGCTTTCAATAAATGATCATTCATAAGATCTGAGAGCATGGGTAGCCCAGGCATATGGAAGAACGGCATGACGTCGCCAAAGGATTACTTTTTTCTAAATCATAAAAACTAGCAGTTCAAATTATTCATCTAAGTTAGCTGAACGTCTTGAGATATTATTTAATTATACAGCCAAATCATTTAGGATAAAAGGCATGGATACGTCCACAAATACCTCTTACTTAAAATGTAAGGTGTACAGTATACCTCCATATTTTAATGTGCACATCAAAGATCTATAGACTGACAAACTATTTTATGCTTTATCTAATTGATTAAAGTATGCTTAGCAATGGCAATCTTTTTTTTCTTCTTTTGGTGATATATTAACACTGCACGTCTCTTAAAATAAAATGAACATTAAATAATGTTATAATATAATTTTAAATGGTTTGAGACAAATGTTGCATTTCTCGTTCCAAATATGTATAACTTGACCAGCCATACATTACAAAGGATGAACACTGAATGCTTCACAACATTGTCCAACTTGCCTATATGGTATGATATAGAATATCAATAATACAAATCTTACCTTGTCTGCATATCTGTTGTCAAAGGAATGTTTTGCCATTATGTTTCGCAGAACAGCTAGAGCAACGTGTCTAACATCCTGGTCTTCTTGCATCGCCAAACCAACCTCTCGCAGCAACAATCCAATCAAAAAGTGCTTACGACAAAAATCATTGGTCAAGGTGTATTCCGGCATATCTTGATCAAAGCAGACAAGGATATATTAGCTTGCAAATAAAAATGATTACCAGACTAGAGAAATGTACTTGTAAGAAAACATAATTTGGAGGAAGAAGCAGTATAAGGTAAATTAAAATGTGTTTTATCAGCAGCAAACAGCTAATAACTAGCAGACAGAAATATTACAACTTCATTTTTTTAAATTTAAATACTTGTAGGCACAGTAATACTAAACCTGAATGTGTGCTTGGGGAGTCTAACACCTGACTACATGTATTACCTAACATGGAAAGTCCATATGTAAAGATGGAAAATCACAAACAAATGCACACAAAATCACAATGCATTAGTTATTTGTTTAATTACATGAATGATTACATACAATTGTGCTGCTACTATATAACATATCCTTTGTGATTACAAGCCAGGCATTGTCAATAAATGGCATCCTAATGCTGGGATGCAATTCCAACACTCCAAACGTGAGAGGAAGTACAAATTAAGGAAATCCCTATAGAATGGACTATAGGTCTATTCAAATGCCAGGGCCTTAGTTACATGTACACCTTTCCTACTCTATGTGAACAGCAAGGGTGAAAGATATGTTTCTGAGAGCATTCCATGAAGAAGTGTAGGGCAGCAACAAATAGTACAAATGCACATTGAGAGTATAGCCAATGTGACATAATGCAGTAGACACATATTGTGCAGTAGTGCATTCGTTTTGACACACATGTATAAGCAAAGAAAGGTGTAAAGGGTACCACAAGTAGTGGACAAGCTTTATTTTAGCAATGTCACAGGTAGTACCTACAAAGCACAGTATAACTCTGTTTTACCGCCCAGTAAATGCATTTGAATTTAGATTGCACATACATAAATATAGGCCCCATCATAGAAGTAACTTCCTGGGCTATTTAGAAGTTTTACGGTCATAGAAGCACATGGATTTTTCATCACAGTAAAATACACTTAATTCATGTCCCTTTTAGAAGGTGCACACACAAGGCCAGTGCCCTTGGAAGACAGGGTGTGGTCAGGAAGGAAGGGTGCAGCTAGTTCTCAGGCCTCAAGTGAGGAACAATAAACCAATTAAATGTTGGAACTTAGAGCAAAAGTTAAAGCAGGCAAAGGACACAGGTTGGTGAGTTGGCGAGTTGGCACTGTGTCGAGTTGTGCTGGATTTTTCAGGGAGGGTCAGCATTGGAGCACAGTGGAAGAACACCCAGTACGTGAGTGCACATGTGCAGGACTAACAACAGTAGGGTGTGAGTATTGAGAGTGAGTGGAAAAGAGTACGATATAGAAAAACCATGTGGTGTTTGATTTATTTTGCTTTTATGGTAGTAAAAAAAAAGAGGGCTCCCACAGAGGGGAGTGTGATATCACAGCAGTGGTAGTATATTGAGATAAAGTAAAGTGGAGATTCCTGAGAAAGAGGAGGAGGGCAGTACTACACAGATACAAGTGACGGTCCTGTAGTGGAGAGGAATTAGCTCCCTGGTCCCTTTGCGGGTTGGTTTTTACCGCCTGTAAAAAGCAGACATTAAATTCCCCAACCCGCAAAGGGACCTCGTAGTAAGGCGGTAAGGGTTTACCAGTAAAATACAGATACCGGTAAACCCTTACCGCCCACCGTGTAATGAGGCACTATGTCTGAATGATGAGAAGACTGAGCTACTGATTCTAGGTGTGCCGGCCATTCGGAAGAAACTTAGCAACCACCACCTCTCATTCAACATTGACAGTATTGACATCAAGGTGGCTAAGGAGGTAAAAACTTTGGGTTTCTACCTAGACTCCTCCTTAAGCTTGCATTAACAAGTCAATGCCATGGCATCAATGACAGTTTACACTTGCAATTTGATCCACGCATGTAAACCATTTCTATCTTCAGAAAGTTGCATCACTTTGGCAAGGGCTTTACTTTCAGAACTTGATTATTGTAATGCACTTTACCTAGGTGCCAGCAAATACATTACTAGTAAACTCAAAATCCTTCAGAACAACGCACTTAGAACAGCCTTAGACATCCCTAGAAGGTAACACATCTCAGTTGTCAGGCGGAATAAAAACTGTCTCTCTATCAAGGACAGAATACAACTTAAAACAGTCTCCATGACCCATAAATGTCTCAACAACTCAGCCCTTCAATATTTGATGGAAACATTTATCAGCAATATCTCCACACACCCTACTAGAACTTCTAATTCCTTCTGTCTAAGAGTCCCCAGATTCAAACTAAAAAAGCAGGCAGCAGCAGCTTTCCTGTTATGGCAGCCCAACTCTGGAACTACCTACCTACAACCTTAAGAGCAGACTAATCCTTCTACAACTTTAGGAAAAATGACAAAAATTGGTTCACGTCCAAAGACTTACTACAATCCTAATACTCAGATCCTAGGACATTGTAAACAGAACCTTCTTGCATCTGTGTAAATAACTTTATGTATCTATTCTATGTCTCATCATGTAACATTGTGTTTACTGACTTGTATCCAATGTAACTAAGAAAATGAAAATGCGTTGTAATGCGCCCAGATACCTCCTGGTATGGAGCGCTTTATAAATAAATAATCAAACAAAGGAGCAAGAGGAGGAAAAATAAACCATTGTTCTTTTGACTTTTGCCGTACAAATTGTATATAGCTGTGTTTTTGAGTAGAGTAAGAGGGGCCTGGTGTGTGTGTAATGGGAGAGAGTTTGTGATTGGGGAACACACCTGTTGGGGAGAGGGTTTTGTGGGAATTGTTCTATTAAATGTATTATGTTTATATTATAGTGGAGTAGGGGTGTTGGAGGCAAGACCTGCTGGAGGTTTTGTGTTAACAGTGGTTTTTGTATTGCGACAGGTTTTTGATGTTTTGTTCATTGTCGTATCATTTGTCTTATTGTGAAAAATGAGTGCGCCCATCAAACATATAAGTAAAGATTTCCAATGTTTAAGAACAAAATCTGGAAATATCATAGGGTATGGGTGAGAGGGACAGAAGGGAAGATGTATACCGTGTGGCCCGAGGATGGTACGCATGATAGATGATGCTGGGTGTGCAGTCATAATGTCGACATCAATAATGTCGACAGTCAAAATGTCGACAAATTAATGTCGAAAATCAATAATGTCGACATACAAAAATGTCGACATTTTACATTAATGTCGACATTTTTTCGAAATGTTGTATAAATAAATAAATATATATTTATTGTTGTGTTGTATGTGTTGAGTATGAGGGGTGGGGGGTGGCAGGGGGTATTGGGTGAGAGGGGTTGGGGGGGACATCCCCATAGTAAATGATATTCTTTTTATTTATTTGTTTATTTATTTATTGAATAATAAATAAATAAATATATAATTACTATGTGTTGGGAATGAGGGTGAGAGGGTGGTTGGGGGGGGTGTGGGGGGGTGTCAGGGGGGTGTTGGGTGAGGGGGGGTTGGGGGGGGACCCCCCCCATAGTAAATTAGACTCTTTTTGGTTATTTATTTATTGAAAAAAAAAATAAATAAATAAATAATTAGATTGTGTTGAGTATGAGGGGTGAGAGGGTGGTTAGGGGGTGTGGTGGGGTGGCAGGGGGGTGTTGGGTGAGGGGGGGTTGGGGGGGGACCCCCCCATAGTAAATGATACTTTTTGTTGGTTATTTATTTATTGAAAAAATAAATAAATAAATATATAAATAATTAGAATGTGTTGCATATGAGGGGTGGGAGGGTGGTGGTGTGGGGTGTGGGGGGGTTGCAGGAGGGTGTTGGGTGAGGTGTTGATAGTGTTAAGGGTTTATAGTCATATTGTCGAAAAAAAAATGTCGACATTTTTTTTTCGACATTATGACTTTTTACATTAAAAGTATAGAATGTCGACATTATTATTTTCGACATTATTTTTTCGACATTTTTGTCTGTCGACATTTTTTTGTCGACATTATGACTATAAACCATGATGCTGTCATTATTTCCACAACGTCCCAAGGCCTAAAGAAATCCCTTTCAATCTTTTTGAATAAATGAGAAGAACTGGGCCTCTCGCTGAATGTGGACAAATCAAAGGTCATGGTGTTCAAACCCCCACACGTGATATGTAAACAAATGAGATTGGAAGCTAGTGGAGCAATACTTGAACGGGTGAAACACTATGATTATTTAGGTTTGAGATTTCAGGAAACATGTGGCTGGACGTCCCAAGTCTTAAAAGCTTCCATCACTTTGGAGAAAGTGGGTGGGGCCATGTTGTCCTTTTACGTAAAGCATGGAGGTGGAGCAATTTCGCCTGATTTAGAGCTTTTCCAAAAACAGGCACTCCCTGCAGCCCTATATGGCGCTGAGCTTTGGGGACACGGGGACATTTCCAAGTTCAAAACTTATGAACAGAAGTTCTTGAAGTAACTACTAATATTGCTGGTTAGTGCACCCACAGCTTTGGTTAACCTCAAACTGGATTTGACCCTGTCCCTGATACCGACCCGGCCAGATTTCATTTGGGCAATGATCGGCAAACAACGTGATCTGGAAACCCATAGGGAGGCATTGTTATATTTTTTGGACCTGGATGGTGGTAAAAGCACTAAGTGGGCCTGACAAGTTAAGGCCATTTGCCAAGACCTGGATGTTTCAGGGTTATGGAAAAATCCAAGGGTACCTGTAACTGCCCAGGTACTGGCCATGAAAGTTAACCTAAAGTTGAGGAGCAGCAAGGTTTTGGTATTTGACACTGCCAAACTGAAACTGGGCTTGAAATACTTGGATGTTCGAATGTCACAAGGTTTTAAAGAATATCTTGATATTGTGACTCCTGCATTCGAAAGGTCCCTATATTTAAGGTTTAGATTGGGCATATTACCAGTCGCTTCTTTTAGAATAACATGGCGTCCTTACAAATGCCAGCGAATGCCCACGATGTAGGGCTCCTAAAAAATCAATTAGTAATTTTTTGTTGATCTGTCCCAGATTAATGAATTTGAGAAGAATGCATTTAAGACGGATCTTGAGGGATGTAGGGATACACCAAATAGAACGGGCTGTTAAATACTTGAGATAGTGTACTGATTTGTTTGTAGTTTTTGGAACAGCACATTGTATTCATAGAGCTTGGTTGCTTAGAAGCAAGAGCACGTGAACAATTATGAACTAGTTTAGCAATGGCAGAAGTGGACGAAGCTATGAGAGGTTCTCTTCATTCCACAGCAGCCATGTTTTATATTTTATGTAATTAAATTACTAACATACTTACAATGTTTTAATGAGTGTAGCTGCACCTTGAGATTTAATTGTTTGTAATTTGTGAATGTTGTTCCTCCTTTTAAATTTAAATAATGTTTTCCTTCACTTGTATGTACTTTATTGTTTGACAGCCAAAATAAAGCTTTTAGAAGAAGATAGGTGAATACTCGAACACATGTATGCATACTTGTTGACAACTCACAAATGTAAACTGTTGAAGAATAGACAAAGCATACTTAAACTATGGAAAGTGTATGAAGAGGTAGAATATATAAACTTGGGAAAAATAAAGGCCCTGTGCACAACTTCAACGGGAAAGAAATACCTATCGAAGGTGTCACTGAAGTCGACATAAAGATAGAAAAGCATCGGATGAGACAGGAAGTGTTGGTCACACCCATTAATGAAATACCATTTCTCATACGGACGAATTGCCTGAATAGATTATCGCCCATCATTGATGAGGTAAATGGAGTGTTGTGGTCCTTAGCCAAAAAGCTATTGAGACCTAAGAAAATAATGACTCAAAGCAGCAGTGTAAAAGAATGCCACACTGTTGCTAAATCTGAAAATGCAGTGGAAATATATCTTCAGAATGGCTGTGTGCCTAGTGTCACTGTCATCCTCATGTCTCAGGATGAAATACAAGGGGAAAAAGAGAAACCATCTTTGGAGATTATTTTGGACCCTAAGAAAAACTGGCAAAGAGAAATAGATGAAAACAGGTTGCGTTTTATCTAAATGAAGAAAAGTGAAAATCAAGTATTACTCCAGAGTTAATACAAAGAAAACATATTTCAACAATCTCAGAAATGCACATGGGAGAAGGGCAAGCATGGTTTCTTATCCATGTGAATGGGCATTCTGAAATGATTGAGGTCACTTTGGCACTTGAAGATGAAAGGAGTTTCATTAGTGAAAAGGTACTCCTGCAAATACTTGACAGAAAGGAGATCCCAAAGTTTAAAATAAAGAACCAACTCAACTTGGCCTAGGTAATCATGAGTTAGGACAAAGAATTGTAGGAAGATGCATGTTAAAGATCACAATATGCTCTAAGAACATTCATCACATTGTATGGACAGTGAGCGGGACACAATACACATTTTAATTTGAGAAATTACATCATGCACAGAATGTGTTTGGTATTAGACTATCTAAATCAAAAAGTCTGGTCAATGTTGGGTGGAGCCAGACCTGAATTTGAAGACAAAATACAAGCTTACCATTGTGCCCAAATGACACCATATGCAACTGAGCTTCAGGTGAAAAGGGATGTTACCATTACCACATTTACCAGACAATTTAAAGTAGCATTAAAATACAGGAAGGGACAACAGATAAAAGATTCTCATACATTTTTATGCCAAAATGAATCCATAATATATACCACTGATAGAGATCAGGGATGGACCCATTTAAATCCTGGTGGACAATAAAGGGTCTCAAGCCATTCCTTTGGAAGAGAATTCAGCATTTGGAATGGCAATACAGGAATCTTACTTAACTGCTGATTTTAGTAACCCAGTGATCAGGAACATCCCTGAAAGCTATGTGACTGCACAGGGTGAATTGCCAGAATCATTTGAGTCTAAGCCTAAATGAATCTTTCAAGTTCAGTCTGTGTACCCTTATGAGCCAAGTGAAATGGTATGCTGCCATCAGGATGATGGTACTCTATTAAAATTAGGTGAATCTAAGAAATAAAATCAGCATATGGAAGTGGAGGTCAATATTCCAATACATTTAAAGGTAGTGACTCTGCAAAGAGACACTGACACACGATTAGAGGAAGGTACAGAGGTTCCTCCTTTGGAGGATTTCCCAGAGTATTCTAAAATGGTAGAGGAGCAGATTCAAGCTGCAGATGCTTGCACAAATGAAGAGGAAAAAGACCAATTGAGAAAAGTATTTATGCAGTTCAAACAGGTTTTTGCCAAAGATGCCTAGGACTGTGGGCTGACCGATTTGCATAGGGCCACACCACCAGAAAGACATGGTAGGGAGACAGTATTTGTGTGTGGCAATATATACGTTACCCCTGGCATGTTTGGAATAACTAGCTGAAATAATCAAGAATTTAGAATCTAGAGAAATCATTAGGCCTATTCATAGTAGATCGAATACTACTATATTAGGTGTGCTAAAACCCAATGGCCAATGGCGCATGTGTGTAGATCTACGAGAATTGAAAAAAAAGGTACCGGTTTCAAGGTGGCCTCTTCCATTTATTCATCAGGGTCTTGTACGTGTTCACGGGTCAAAGGTATTTACTACCTTAGATCTTACAGCTATATACTGTGTGTGCCACTAGCTGAAGACATTCAAAATGTATTTGTATTTTCATTTGACAAATCACAATATGCATGGTTCCGGACCCCTTTCAGGTATGTCAATAGTGGGAGTGAGTTTGGGATATTCCTGAGAAAAGGCATACCCGGATGCAGCTAAAAGAGGTACAATAGTTTATGTGGATGATGTGCTAATCAAAAATGAAGATCTGAAAAGCCACTTCAATTAAATTAGACATGTACTCAGTCAGCTACAGAAGGCTGGGGCAAAAGTATCTTTACAGAAAGCACATCAGGGCAGAAAAAGGGTAAACTTCCTAGTCATGAAGTGACAGAGCATGGATTAAACCCACACAAGAAAAAAGTGGAAGCGATACATAAACTAAAAGACCCTATTAACTTGAAACATTTAAAGAGCTTCTTAGGAATGACAAGTTACAACTGAAAATGCATTGAAAATTATGCAGCGATTACAAAACCTTTGACAAGATTACTAAAGCAGGGAGTACCCTGGAAATGGGAAAAGAAACAGAGTGAGGCAGTGGCCATGCTAAAAGGGTGCCTAAAGAAATCACCATGTTTGGCACATCCAATGAAAAAACAGGATTTCTTTGTAGAAATTGGATTCACAGATCGATGTATGTCAGCAGTGTTATATCAAAAACACAATGTAAATAACAAAACCATTGCATATGCTAGCAAAGCATTGCCACAATTAGAGACCAAATGTAGTGATTGCGAAAAAGGGCTTCTGACAACTCTCTGGGGATTACAATATTTCTGTCCCATAATTCAAGGGGAGCGGGTAATTGTAGAAACAAATCACCAGCCTCTGCAATTTTTGCAAAGTTCGAGAATCAGATCAGGGAGTTTTGCCCAGTCAAGAATAGCTTCATGGACATTAGCACTTCAGGGATTTCTAGGAGAAGTAAGATATGGGCAAAATTAAGTTGCTCAATGGCTAGCGCAGTTGCAGGAGTGTGCAGCTGTCTTTGCAGCTGATGACACAGAGCTAGAGACACGTTTGAATGAATCTGAGCAATCCCCACACAAGGCCTTCAATGAAGAAACATGTAAGGACTTAACAACTGTATATGTAGATGGATGTGCATACCATATAGAAAATTATACTGAGAAATAACTTGTAGCAGGAATAGGAAATGTATATTTAAATGTGATAGCATTCCAAGAATAAGCATGAGGATGGGCCCCAAAAGCAGTCAGGTGGCAGAGCTGGATGTTATTAATAAGGCAATCTGTACAGCAGTAGAAGAAAACCTCAAAGAAATAGTGTTAGTCATTGATTCTGATTATGCGCAAAATAATTCTGTGGAGTATTTACCTGGCTGGAAGGTGAAAGGGATGCTTACATATAACACAAAGCCACTTAAACATGGCAAGATCATTTAAGCTATAGACACACTTGTGTCAGAAAATGACCTGATCATACATTGGAGGAAAATATGTGGTCATTTGAAAACACCAGGTGAGGATAAGGAAGGAAATGATAAGGCAGATCAATTAGCCAAAATTGGAGCTGTATTGGGGGAGTTATTTTCTATTCAAAAACTGCTTGGTGAAATACAGGTGGATGCGATAACACGCTCCAAAACTCTGAAAACAGTTGAACAGCCTGTGGCACAATGGTGTTTTGATACCCCATATCAAGACTTCACAAAAGAAAGATCTTATTCTAGGTCCCTTTTACAACCTTGTGCTAGATGCAGAACAACATACACTGACTGAAGAGGACTGCAAAGGGAAAGAGAAATTGAGGGTGTTATTATAAAACAAAAAGGAGAATTAGGTTGCAAGATGGACTGATGATTAGAGAATCCGTGACAGGCCAAATCTGTTGAGTAGTACCTTTGTCATTTTGGAGATTGATGTTACATCATGTCCACAATGCCATAACTGCAGGACACACAGGTTCACAGAAGACTTTGGACATTTGACAGGATTACCCCTATTGGCCACACATGTCTCAATATGTTGAACTCTACACCAGAGGGTGTTTACTGTGTGCCCAGTTTCAGCCTGCATCACCAGCCCATAGAGTACCATTAATAAAAAGGGGTTTGACACTCCCATGATCTGATTTAAAAGTTGACTATGTAGGGCCGGTGAGGAGATCAGCAAGGGGAAACAGGTACATGCTGATGGTCGTTTGTCTAATGTCTAAATGGGTGGAGTGAATTCCAGCTCCAGACTGCAGTGCACAAACAGCAGCTACTTTATTTGTAAATCATATTTTTTTGAGATTTGGTTTACCTCAATTAATAGAATTAGACCGTGGAAGTCATTTCACTAGTGCATTAATGACAACAATGGGGGTCATTACAAGTAGGGCGCAAAGGGATAACGGGCACCGGTAATGACACTGGTGCCGGTAAACACTTTGCGCCCTGCTACTAGTTCCCTTTGCGGGTCCTTCCTTAACCCCTGCTTTTAGCAGGCATTAAGGACGGGACCTGCAAAGGCACACTGGGGTCAATAACGGTCCCGTAATTTATGGTACCGTTATTGCCGCCTTCCCATTGAGCCCTAATGGGGCTCAAATGGGAATGGGGAATGGCCCTGGTAAATGGGGAATGACTGGTCCCTCCGACCTCCGAATGGACCAGTAATTACTCCATTCACCAGGCCGGAGCGGAACGATTTTGGAGGCAGCCATGCCGCAAATAGCGGCGTGGTTACCTCCAAAGTCGGAATGAGGCCCAATGTGGCACATTTTGGGTGTGAAGAGGAAGCTACATATTTCTTACTGGCCCCATCTTCAAGGGGGGTTGAACGGTTTAACAGAGCAATAGTTGACATGTTGAAAAAGTTTGTAGCTGAAGCGGGATCCAGCTGGGATTTGCGGCTTGCATTAGTACTAATGGCCCTCAGGTTGACACCCTCTAAATCAAACAAACTCAGTCCCCATGAGAGCTTGACAGGAAGACAAATTGTCACAACACTTACTTTACAGAACAAATGAACATGTTCTTGTAAATGCATCCACAACCCATGAATATGTGGAAGAATTGAGAAAGTGCTTGCAATTTGCATTTGCATTTAAACAGCAAAATTTGTCAAAAGGCTGCTGACAGTGCAAAGACATATTACGATAAGTAGACATCTGTGAGAGAATATGAGATAGGAACCCGGTGTACAAGTTTAATTTTGGGAAAAATAAGCATAAAAACACTAAATGTCTTGCAGCATGGCAAGGGCCATATCGAATTGTAGACAAGGTTTCACATGTGGTCTACAGAATTGCTAAAAAGGGAGGGAGAATTAATAGTGGAACAGTTTGCCCATGTTAATCAAATTAAGCCCTTGCACCCAAAACATGAAGTGAAAAGACTAGAGCGAATTGATATTAGCAGGGAGTCAAAAAGTAAAGTGCTTACCTATGAAATAGAATCACCATAGCAGGCCAATAGGTGTAAATAGTGTTAAGGTATCAAAATGGGGTTTGAAGGGATAGAAAGGGAAAAATATGTCAGATTAGTAAACAAAAATATAAATAAGTAAATAAGAGAAAGGGGTATTTATTGTAAATAAGTAAAGCCTCAGTTATTTGCATTATTTTATCAGGTTTTATGTTAAGATTGGTTGTATTTGAGACTGTTGCCTGAAAAGTGAGGTGTGAATTAGTGTGTTTAATTTATGCTATTTTCAGATGGTCCTAAAAAGATTTTTTCTGGCAGCATTATATGGTATTTTATGCATTATGTGCATTTGTATAGATAACATAATTTGATTTCAGATATCGAGTTAAAAAAGGAAAATAAATGGATTGATCTGCTTGATTCTTTAGTTTTCTTTCTTTTTTGCTCTAGAAAAATAATTGTTTTCCCCAACAGTGCACTGTATCTTTGGAAGCACCAGATCCCTGGAGGATGCCCCTGGAACTGAGTCCCCTGGAAAGCCTCCAGACCGATGAAGGGGGTGAAGATGATGACCCTGAAAGAAGTTCCATCTACAAAGAAGGGAGGTTTCATTCAACAAGAACGCTTTCCTGACTGACTGTTAAACATCATATTTTTTTATTATTATTTTTACAAACAGATTTTTTATTACAAATTGATTTTTCCTGATTCTTACATCAGACTGAGGTCACTGGCATAATTCTATGGACTTATGGTTTTTTATGTTATATTTTATTTAAAAAATATTGATTTTTCTTTTGCCCAAGACTAGAGATATATATGCAGAATGTGTTCCGTGTATGAATATTACCAATTGCATGTTGACTATTAAGATCAGCGCGATAAGACACCTGAGAGTTTGTAGCGCTATATAAATGCAAAAGTATTATTATTATTATTAAGATCAAAGTAACATATGATGAGGCTGGGATTATTGCATGTTTGTTTTTTCCTGCAATGATTTTGGGTTATGTCCCAGCAGAAAAAAGGAGGGGGTGTAGGAATGTAAACTCTCATTTCACCATCCGCATTTTAGCAAAGGTTTGCATGTTACCTAGGGCCAAGGGTATATGTAACTCAAGTTACTCATGTCTCTCAAGGGTATGAGACTCAGGCTGAATCTAATTAGATGCCAATGCACATAACATGCTCGAAAATAATCACTTTGCTACACAATGCTATTTTAATCGGCTGAGTTGTACTAAAAAAATAAAACTAACAGGAAACTAACATCCTCATGTACCTTACCCATTTAACATACAACAGACTCCCATAATGACATTTATTGCAAACCAGTCCATGATATAAACTGGATTCAGATTGATGGAAAGTGATTATAAGCTTAAAGCTGCGCTCGGTTTTAAAGTGTGGAATGTGACATCCGTTCTGCCAAAGACAGTGCATTGTCTCAGGGCAGGAAGCACTGGTGGAATGCAACACTTTCTCTTCAGCGATGCAATTGGAATCTTGGTTAAGGGGAGGTTCTTTTTTTGAGTGACACATGGGTTTTCGAAGCAGAGAGGGTGGGGCCATTCACTCACTCACTGGCGAATGAAGCAGAAGCTCTGGCAGAGAGAGCTGACTCCAGGGCCCTTATATCTGACTGACTTTGGGGAGTTGAAAGCTGACTCGTTCATTCCAGGCAGAAAGGGAGTGGACGTGATAACAATTCCCATATGATCAATATGGGAATATTGGCAACAGATTTAGGTAATTATACAGTAATTGAGGGGCGTGTAGTATACATGAGCAATGCTTACAGGCTGTGTGAGAGAAATAGGTTTTTTATTTTTTAAGTCATTCACGATCTATATTTTACGTGGATTTACATTTGTTAAGTGAGCTTTTGATAAAATAACAGGCTCCTAACTTCCTTATCAGACTGTGCCAGACTGTGCCAGCTACAAATGTGTAACTGAAGCTTATTATTTGAAAAACCAATTAATGTATGTGAGCTCTCTAATGAAATGCATTTTATTCATGTTTAATAAGTATACACCACTGTAAAGAAGTACAGCATAATGCAACTGTTGGTCATTTTCTGAATTTTTACATTTTATAAAGCCATAAACGAATTGGACTAGCATTTGTTTTGTGTCTGAATTATTGTTAACACATAGACTGTGGTCCAACAGGGGTAAGCCTATTTTAACGCAAGTTGTTATTCACATCACCACATGTGGTAAAACATAAAATACATTGTTTTCCTTGGGAGTTGAGTTTTCAGAAGTGCTGGGCATGTGTGAGTACAACTATTTGGTGTTATGAAATTATCAATGTATTTTGAAACACAGTCAAAAGGGCATAAGAGTGTTATTGTAGATGAAATATCACTGGGGAGCATGAGCTAATTATTCACAGTGTACCAAGTCCAGTACTTGTTTACCATTAGTTACCCTGGTAAAATAATTGTTAGGCAGAGTTCTGAAAATAGTCTCACCACTTTAAAAATACCCCAATAAGATTACCACAATATATTGCCAAGAGCTAAGAAAAATGCCACCAATCCAAAATACCACAAAATATCATGAGATACTAAATATATCCCAAAAAGATCAGTGTTCATTATGGGCTAAGTGCAGAGAGGTTGCCCCACTCAAGGAGCGTAAACAGAAAGTGCAGTAATGTTGAACAAAGTGAAGTGGCCCGGAGGCAAGTGCAAAAGACTGGAGGGGGAGCCTGGGACTTGTAGGCTCTGTAGGTGACCGGGCAACCAGTCAGCAAAAACTGAACAAAGTTAGGGAGGAGACAGAGGGTGGAGACAGAGGGTGGAGACAAAAAAAAGGAGGTTAGCAGGGGAGAGGGAGAGAGAAGGAGGAAGAGAAAAGGAAGGTCTTGAGGAGTTTCCGGAACTTAAGGTGCTCCGGTTCAAGACAGAGAGAGGCAGGTAGGCTGTTCCAGAAGGAAACACCTGCAGAGGATACAAAATTGCACCCAAATCTCTGCTTGTGAAAGCAGCTCACCTGCAGTGAGTTGGAGGAAAATGAGCGGAGGACTCTAGAGGGAGAGTATTTAGGAAGAGAGCACCTTAGGTAGTGCATGCCCCAGCCTCAGAAAGCCTTGTGGATTATGCAGAGGGTCTTGAACTTGATACTTGCAGCCACAGGGAGCCAGTGGAGGTATTTCAACACCAGAGAGATGTGCTCCCAGGGCTTGAGGCCAAGGATTAGTCTTGTGGTTCTGTTCTGAATGAGTTGAAGAGGACGAAGAGTAGAAGTAGGAAGATGGAGGAAGAGGCTGTTGCAATAGTCCAGCCTAGAGAGAACCAGGGCTCTCAAGGTGATGAGCATCTGAGGGAAATTGAGAAAAGGTAGAATACCTCTGAGGAGGTGTAGTTGGACTTACTGGAGATGTCTGAGATGTGGGAAGAGAAGGTGAGAGTCGAGTCAAAGATGACCCCAAGATTTTTTGCCTCATTGGTAGGTGAGGGCGCAGGGCCAAGGGAGGCAGGCCAGTGGGAAAGTGGGAGCAGGGGTCCCAATGAGGGCAATCTCTGTCTTACTGGCATTCAGGCATAGATCGTTAGCAGCACACCAAGCCTGAATTGAGGATAGACAGTCGGGGATGAGCAAGGAGGAGGAGGCCGAGGGTAGCCTGAAGGGAGAGCAGCGTGTCTTCAGCATAACACTGTAAGTTAGAGGTAAAGGTAGAGATCCTGTGGGCCAAGGAGGCCATGTAAATATTGAAGATCCAGGGGGATAGATTAGATCCCTGGGGGACACCACAAGTAGAGAGAGTGGTAGAGGAGAGTACGGGCCTGAGTTGCACCTGGGAGGGTGGGTCAGAAACAAAGGAGGTGAGCTGCGCCAGGGCTGATGTGTGATGCCCAGGGTATCACGGAGACAGGTGATCAGGATATTGTGGTTTACTGTATCGAAAGCAGAATAGAGGTCGAGAAGAATTAGGACAGAGGGAGAGTTGGTGTCAAGATTTGAGAGCAGGACTTCACAGGTGTTCGGAAGAGCAGTTTCTGTGCCTCTGTATGCTCTGAAGCCAGGCCTATGGTCATGGATATATCGAACAGATTCAGTATGGAGGGTAAGCTTCTCCAGGAGTTTTCTAAGGAAAGGGGTGATGGAGACAGGGTGATAGTTTGCCAGAATGGACGGGTCGGTGGAGGGTTTTTGAGCAGAGGGTCCATAAGAGTGCTTGAGAGGAGAGGGGAAAATTCCAGTGGCAAAAGAGAGGTTGCAGAGGTTGGTCAAGTCTGGAGCAGGAGTGTCAATATTGTCCTTGATGGTTTTGGAGAGGCAGGGGTCCACCGGCTTGGAGGAGGCGTTCATAGGCTGGACATGAATAGAGAGACATGGCTCGTGGATGATCTGTAATTGATAGTGTACCAATTTTGTAAACTGTACAATTGTGTGAGTATAAGTGAGGTTTAAGGATTAAGAATTACATTCATGTTTTTTCTAGTCAAATCTGTAATTAATTTTGCAAATTACTTTGACAACTGAAGAGTGAAGCCAATCATTAAAGTTAAACAGACACAGTAAAGAGATATTCCCCCTTTGCCTTTTGTATTAACATGTGCAGAGGGAAGGCTATACACTCAAGAGGATTGTGAATGTGATCCAGTAACAACCCAATCAGCAATAGTCCAACAATCCAAAATAAAGGGAATATCTAATCAAGGTTCTATAAATATAAATATACTATAATTACGCACACCTTTTTCAAAAATAACTTCTTCTTCTTCTTCTTCTTCTTCTTCTAATTATCGACAGCGTGGGCGGACCCACGCAGGCGCTTCCCCATCCAAAAGGATGATGTGCACCTCCCCACCAATCTTACACACAACCCTCACTTTCTCATAACTCCTCCCACCGCCCCCTCTGCCCCACAAAATCTAACAGCACACTGCTCCTTTCTCTGCCTCTCACCCGACTCCTCCCAGCAAAGCCTTCCCACTCAGTTCAGCCACTCCCAGCGCAGACATCCAAACCTTCATCAACTCTCTCTCCTCGACATGCCTCTCACACGCAAGCAGAAAATGTCCCACAGTCTCAGGCACCCCACACACCACACAGTCCCTCGACTCACGCTTCCCCACTCGAAACAGACTGTCATTCAGCCCCACGTGCCCTATCCTCAACCGATTCAGCATCACCTCCTCCCTCCTCCTCCATTCCAGTTTCCCTGCGTCCACCTTCACAGACACTTTCTCACAGACACCAACATCCACCTGCCCTTCACCCCACTCTCCTACCTCTCCTGCCACTCATCCATAACCCGCTTCACCACCACAGCCTTCACCTCATCCACACTCAAAGGTATCCTCACATCAACCGTTCCTTTCCTCATAACCGCACACGCCGCCAAATCCACCAACTCATTACCCAAAATGCCACTGTGACTGGGAACCCACGCAAACTCCAGATCCATCCCCCCACGCGCACACCGATCAATCTTCCTCCTGATGTCCAAAATCACATCCTTCCTATCACCATCCCCTGCCACAATCGCCTGCAACCCACTCAATGAATCAAAAAACACCACCACCTTCTCAAATCCCAACTCGCACACCCTATCAATCGCCAATGCAATCGCCACAAACTCAGCCGTACAAATCGATACGTCATTAAGAGTGTAAGGTGTTCACGGATGGTTCGAAGGATCCTGTGTCTGGGAGAGTGGGTATGGCGTATTATCTGGAAAGCACTGGGGAGTTCAAAAATAACTAAATATAAAAACACTACACAAAACCCACCCCTCAGGAAATAATCAGAATATGCTAAGATTGCATGATGCAGCACTCTGTGTAGTAAATGAGAGATGATTGGCAATAAATAACCACAATAGACAGCAAGGATGCTTTTGACTCGATGCACAGTTTGAGTGGGGTAGTTCAGTGCAGTTTTCGGAGGATGCAGTTTGATGCATCCCCCAGGGTCTGGTCGACTTTCGATGAAGATCAGCAGCAAAGATGCTGGTTGTTTGAAGAGCGGTTCAAACGATGCAGGTGCAGCAATGGTTTCTTATTAGAGCTGACGCAACGATGCGCTAAGCAGGTGCGGTGCAGTGGCGAACTGGTTTGGAAGGTACAACACAGTGGTTCGTAGATCAGGTGAATCCCAAAGGCAGCACCAGAGGTCCCTATTGGTTTGAATGCCCCAAAAGAGCTCAAATCATGGTTGCCACAAGTCTCAATCCACACACTCAAGGATAAGGTTTAGTCCTTGTTCTTGGCCTTCCAAACACAGGGAAGCTGGCCCACAACTGCAGGGGCCCTTCTGTACTGTGAGGTGCCGGGTACTGTTTTGGTTGTCACCCCCAATGTGCCCTGGGAATGGCTAGGGAGCAGAACTTGCCTCTGCCTTGTCTTCACATCCAGCGGAGGGATTTGGGAAGGACTGCTTCCTCAGCAGAGGTCTAATGAATTCCTCCACATGTTTATATTCATGGGTGAATCAAAGAAGGAGTTAGATACCCTTCTATCAAATGCAAAAGTCTGCAGGTGATAGGACACAAGCAAGACTGCTTTAAGGGTCCAATTCCTGTCCTTGGAAAAAGTGGACTTTGGCTTCTAACATCATACCCAAAATATTTTGTGCTGCAGGAAGTGAAGAGGGCAGGAAGGAAAGATAGTGGCAGGGAGAAACACGATGGTGGCAACTTCCTCCAGCAAAAGGGAGATCCCTCTGTTTTCACTAAATCCACCCCCTTCCCATCTCAAGAGAATCAAAGGCCCTTTTGGTATGCAGCACCTTGTTGTAAAGCAACTCATTGTGAATGGGTGTTCACTTTGATTTCTGTTCTAAGGACAGCTTACTGTGGAGTGACTGTCTCTCTAGGGAAGGTGTTACCTGCCCTCACAAAGGAACAAAGAGAGGTAACCCCCAGGGCTATAGCCTTGCTGGCAGCAGCAAAGACAGCCAGGCGTGGGGGGAATAAACATAACCGTTCAACAGCTGTGCTGAGTTCACATGGCTGACATATGTGTGAAAAAATTGATGTGGCTTGTATAAACATGAGAGATGCAATTCGCCACACATTAATCTCAGGTATGGCTTATTTGTACAGATTACGTTCCACCAGGATAGCATTCTCATATTGATTTAGTTTTTGCAACGGCGCGTATATCTTAAATGCAGGCCCTGTGCTGCACAGACTGGGCTGTCACTAGCAGCTATCAAATGGGCACCTGTGTCCCCTGAACCTGCCCTATGCCACTGTAGAGGAGGTGCGCAGATCAGTCGACTTATCCAATAGGGATCAGATGTGCACTTTGCTTTTGGCATGGAGCTCATGAAAGGGGAATCTGATTCACATATAACCCTTTCTGAGATGGAATTACCTGCATCATTGCATTAATAAAAATCAAAAAAGCCAGTGCTTCTACACTCTTGCCTGATGGACATTTTTCACAACCTCGCTAACCCATTTTCTGTTGCTTTGGAAGATATTATAATGGGGAAGGTTACACTAAAATCTCCCCAAAACGTTTTGTAATTGTGTTTTACAGGTTCTACATTAACCAGACACACTCAGTGTTGACCTTTGAGCATGTAACCTTCAAGAACAGTAACATAATGTGTTTTAAACAACTACTCCATTGCTGCTTATCTGTTCAACATCGAATCTCCAAACAGGTAAGGTCTGAAGCACATGCAGAACTTCAATATCAATTATATTGTGATCAACTCAAGAAATTCTACTCTTTCTGACTGCATCACTCAAATATTTGAACATTAAGATTTCAGTTTTTAGTGCGCTGTAAAGCACACAACAAGACAAGCGAGCTTGGGGCAATACACTCCAACCCCCTTTCTGGACAGGTTTAGGAGTTGTTTGAAGAGCATCTTTAATACCATTGAGAATTATGCTGATTATACAGTCGTGAAAGGGATATAAAAGCTAACAAAATATTACAGGAAAGGCAACTTCATATTACCTGATGCATGGAATCCCTGAGTTGAATCTGAAGGCGTTGCTGTGTCTTGGTATAAAAAAAGAAAACACATGAAAAGTAAGAATTAACACATTTTTGCGTTATATATTCATAAATTATAGATTATTTAAGCAAGGCACTCGTTCAATAATAAAAACATAAAATGATCTAATAACCACTTTATTATGTAATGAAAACATTGAGCAGTCTTCTGATGTGCATATACCACCTTATAAAAGAGAGTGATGACAAGCACACTATTGCTGGTTTTGAAAAGTGATGGTTACCTGGAATGTTTGCAGATCGGATTGGTAAACACAGAGGAATAAAGTGCTCATGGTTACATACTTCTTGTAGAAAATCAAATTTGTACTGGTATAAAATCTGAAAAAGTAAATCATAAAATAGTTAGATATTTTATAAATGCCCATTTACAGAGTCGTTGTATTGATACATTTAATATAAATTAAAACATTCATTAAGATGTTAACAGGATCGACAGACATAAAAGAAAGATACAAATACTTAAATATCACTTTGAATGTTTTTCTCATGAAGCCCTTGGAGCAAATGTGCCTGTCCATGGACAACAAGAGCAACACGTGCTGTCCCTGTCAAGGACACGTTGGGGGTGATTTTCTAATGAACTGAAGCCAAATTGGCCGTCCTAAGGCAAATAAGAAGGGCAGCAAAGAGGAGCTAGCATCTCCACGTTGCTTTCCTTGTCTGTCTCCTGAGCGCATTTGATTTTATGCCTCTGTGAGCTTTTCATGCAGCTGTAAAACCAAAGATTCCAATGGAATAAGTCTTGCTTTTACAACTGGGAGCTCTTGTTCGATGTTGTGTAATGTAATCAAAATGTGTAAGAGCCATTTGTATTGCAGAGAGGAGGGACGAAACACAACTTGCATTTTCACTGCCTCCCTTTCTCTCTGCACACAAATGCTCCAGTATTTGTGCCAGTATGCATTTTCATGCCGGCACAAATTTTGCAAACCCTTATGGAGCTTGCCAGATGTATGTGCCAGTATAAAGCTGACAGATTTCATAGTGATGGATTGTAAATGAGCCAACAATGCTCCCATGGTATGCAGCATTTAAAATGAAACACTTCCATCCATGCTTTAAAGGCAGGCAGCATTTACAATTACAATTAAATGCTGCCTACCAACTGGCATGGCAGTCAGCTTTTAATTGTAAATGCTACCTTCCATGTGAGCATAGTTGTCAGTAGTTTCTCATTTGCACTACAGAGGGCATATGTGCAGGACAAAAGGCATCGTACATGCTTGCACACTGTCTTTTGCCCTGCACATTTGCATTCTGCCATGCAAATGACCAAAATGTGATGGCCTGAAGCAGCCTACTTTTATGTCTACACAGAACAGCTCTGGTGTATAGCAGGCACATTTCATTGGAATACATTATAAAACAGCATCTGTGTCACAGTTTGAGAAACTTGGTTGTACAGTACAGTTAGAGTGCAGGTATAGAAATAGTACTTGTTGGCAGAATATTCAGTGGGTTTGGGGGCCACCTGGCCACCTAGCGCTCCTTGGTGTAGCAAGGTTGACTCTTAATATCCTCATTGAAAAGCCAAGTTTTTAGTTTTTTGCGAAAGGACCAAAGTGACGGGTCTGTCCTTAGTTCCGTTGGCATGGCATTTCAATAGTTGGCTGCAATAACAGGAAAGCTGCTTTTTTGTCTTTTGTATCTCTGTGTGGTCCCCTAAGTAGGTTGAGTGGTTTGGTCTGGCTGATTCTGATTTGGGGATCAGGTTTGACAGGTATCGCAGAGCGGTGTTGGAGAGGCATTTGTGGGTGAGCGAGAGCTTTTTTAATTTAATACGGTCTCTGACTGATAATCAGTGGATATTTCTTCTGATAGTGGTTATGTGGTCTGATTTTGGGATATTAAGTGCCACTCTGATGGTGTTATTTCGAACAATTTGGAGCTTCTTGATATTTTTCATGGAGGAACCTGCAAAGATGGCATTGCAATAGTCTATCCAGGAGAGGATAAGAGCTCTGGCCAAAGTGATGCAGTTCTCCATGGTAAGGTACAGTCTACATGCGGTGTAAGTTGAGGCCAAAGTGATGGCATTTACTTGGCTGGACATGGTGAGTGATGAGTCAGGGTACACTCCTAGTGTCTTGACTTCTTTGGCTACCGTAATGCTATTTCCATCTATGTCGAAGGTTTGGTAGGCAGGTGGGATGCTCTTCAGCAGAGGCGTTGCTAGGGGGGGCTAAGGGGGCTATACCCCCTGCTCTTTTGGTTGTAGCCCCGGATAGAATCTCAGGAGCTACAACCAAAAGGCTAGCTAGCCCCCAGTCCCGACAGTTCTGACATCAGCGTAGCCCGGGTCCTTTCCAGACCTAGCAACATTAAGACAGATTTCATTTTGGGCCATCCAGGCTTGAATGAAGAGGTAGATAGCATGTAGTGCTTTAGAATTGGTGTCATAGTCCCCTGTGATAGAGAGTAGTACTTGGGTGCTGTAAGCATAATTTGTGTATGTGATGCCCAATTTGTCTAATCTATGAAAGAGAGGTTTTGCGAATGTATTGTACATTGTGGGGGATACGCATGATCCCTGAGGCACTCCGCAGGTGACCGGGGTAGGGCGTGTAGCTGCCGTGGACAAGAAGACACTCATGGAACGGTTCGTGAGGAACAATTCGATCCAGTTCATGGCGTTGTTGGAGAGGTGAGCATCGCTAGATAGGTGGCGGCATAAGATGTTGTGATTTAGAAAGTGAAATGCCTTCAAGAGGTCCAGTAGTAGAAGGATGGCTAGGTCGCGCCTGTCTCTTATCTGATCCATTTGGGCTTTTAGATCTACCAAGGCCGTTTCCATGCCATGGCCTGGGCGGTAGCCTGACTGGCAGAGGCCATGAAGGTTATGTGTTTCAATGTAGTTCTGGATTTGTACATAGGCTACCCTATCTAGACTTTTTAGGAGGAATGGCACAATCGTAAAAGGCCTGTAGTTGGTTGGCACGTTTGGTTCTAAAGTTGTTTTTTTCAATAAAGGGGGTACCCAGGCTTCCTTCAAGTTATCTGGTACTTTATTAGAGGCAAATGAGTTATTTAATAATGAGGTGACGAAGGGTGCCAGATTGTCTGTGCACTCTTTGATAAGCGTGGCTGGTCAGATGTCACCTTGGCAACTCGTAGGTTTTCGGCCTTTAATGGTTTTGATGGTCTCCTCTATGGTAATAGGGGAGGATTCAAACTTTGGGAAAGGTTTTGGAGGGTTATGTTCCAAAGTGGGTTGGACTGGGGCAGTACATTTCAGTTTTTTTAAATTAATCTTTAATTGGAGGTAAAAGATTTTATCCGTAAGTGCTTTTTGTATATTTTCACACCAGGCTTGGTCCTTATTACAGAGGTCTGGTGTTAGTGACAGTGATTCTGATTCCCATTGGACTGAGAACAGCTCCTTAGTACCAGAATTGGCATTCTGTATGCACATGTTGTATGTGTTGCTCTTTGCTAGAAAGGTTGCTTCTCTGTATTCAGTAGGTAGTGTGGCGAATTGTCGTTTATTGTTGTTGGAAGTTTTTTTTTCCAATTGCTTTCTGTATTCCTTATTTTGTTCCATAGGTCTTTGAGTTCTGGGGAGAACCAGTGATTGATGCAAGATATGGGTTTAGCTTTGCAGTTACCCATAGTTTCCGCTTTGTTGATTGCTGCCTCCATAGTCTGGTTATAGGTGGCTACCAAGGAGGATAGATCAGCAGTGTTCCCTTAGTGTGTGGTGAGTGGTGTGAGTAGCAGTAGCATGTTATCCGGCGTGATGTTGCAGTGGTTGTGGGTCTGAGTCGCAGGTGCGATGCTGGTAGGGGTGCATGCTTGAGTTCATGTGTTGATTGAGAATAGTATTATGTTGTGCTCTGACCATGGGCACGGGTTGTTGCTGATATGTGTAGTGCAATTATGGTCCGCAAGCCAGTCAAGCATTCAGCCTTCAGCATGTGTAGGACCTGTGGTGCCCAGGGTGAAGCCTTGTATTTCTGTGGTATTGGCCAGGGTTTTGGCTTGGGTGTCGGAGCTGTCATTAAGTCCTAGGTTAAAATCTCAGAGGATGAGGACTTTTGAAGTAGGTTTTAGGTCTGTGGCCAATAGTGCGGCAATGTCCTTGTCAAAGGAGGATATGGGGCCTGGGGGTCTATATATGCGATGTATAGTTACGGAGGCAGTTGTTGAGATAGACATTTTGGTGGACATTAGTTCACCTGAAGGGAAGGCTGGATTGCGAATTTCTTGTATGTTAAGGTTCATTTTGGAGCTGTAGGCAATACCGCCCCCTTCAGCAGTGGTTCTATCTTTCCTAATGATAGAGTAGCCGTCTGGTAGGGCGAGGGCCAGGGAAGGGGCTGCTGTTGGATGCAGCCAAGTTTCTGTTATGGCGATAAAGTCTAAGTCATTAGTGGTAATGAGGTCGGATATGACCAGGGCGCGTGCTGGGAGGGATCTGGTATTGATAAGGGCTCCCCTTAAGTGTGTAGATGTGTTACTGTCTATATCCCAGTTGAGTGTCATCATAGTTTTAGTTGGGGCAGGTAGTCTCATGGGTACTGTTGATTGATTTTTCTTGATCTGGCTCCGCAGGGCAGTAACAGTTGGTACCATTAAGTTAGTTGTAGGTGTACTGGAATGAGTTTGGATGCCAAGGGAGTTAGCAGCTGTGAATTGGTTTGGGCTTCTGGTGAATTTTTTGTCCTATCCCTAAGTCTTTTGTTTCTCTGTCGAATAGTAAGGAAGTAGGTTCCTATGGAGTAATTGTGCTGCTTAACCAAAGTTAGACATGAAGGTGGGTTGGAGGTGGGAAAGGGGAATACTTTGGTGGTATTATTCAAGGTGAGATTATTGCAGGTTTTGAATTGCAGCATTTGGGGGAGGAATGAGGTGGGCCGGATGGAGTCAGATTTTGGGAGTGCGTTGGCCATACCTAGAGTAAAAGGTAATTGGACAGATGACAAGGCTTTGGGCTGTGAAGTTGCATGACACCGCCGTATGGTTAGGTAGTGGGCTAACAAGAGGAGGGTCGTGCAGTGTATTTAAACCAATGCTGTTTCCTGAGCACGGAGGGTGCCACGCACTAATGTGAGTTAACAACCGTAAGGATCTATATATAGGTGCAGTTGACCAGCGTGCTTACTCTGCAGCCAGGCACAGGTTAGGTCGAGCGCAAGGCCAGGTTACTCTGCCTTATGCCAGTTGGCTGAATACGAACCTTGATATTTTTCCTCGAGAGGATTAGGCAATAGATGCAAATCCTGATGTAGGAGAGGTTAAATGCAGCACAATGCGGATCTTGGAGACCTGCTAGATGCAGCACAATATGGTTTTTCGAAAAGAGGCTGACTGTGGCATGATGCAGAATTAAAGGACAGGCTAAATGTGGAGCAATATAGTTTTACCAAAAGAGGCTAAATGCAGCACAATGAAGATCTAAAAGACAGGCTAAATGCAGCCTCGGTAAGGAGTGTCTGGACATGCACCATGGAAGTCGGTTAAGTGTACCATGTGCTCGCTGAGGAGGAGGCAGTAGGTTTACATATGAGGCACTTGAAGTAGTTCAGACGTGGCCCCAGTAGTAGTTTAGGAATTGTTCAACAACTGAATATGGGGAGAGGGTGGAAGGCAATAATTTGTCTCGATCCTCGATGGTGGTGGGAGGCAATGTGTTGGCAGGGCAGCTTCTGAGCGTGTGGAAAGGGAGCAATTGTAAACAGGTTGATTGTATATGCTTTGTGATGAGCAGAGCAGAATGCTTACCTTGGCCTCATGTCTCCAGCCTCCACGCCGACACAAATAGAGACAAGCAGGGCCTTGAGTGTGGGCCTTCGGTGGGGGGCTGGCTTTTACCTGTCGACTCCCTATTAGTTGGGTGTTAGGCAGAATCACTTGCAGTACCCTTTGGGAACACTAAAGGCAATTAGGACTACAAGTGTAAGCACAATTTTACCTTTGCTACACGCCTGTACTACACAGTAAAGTGTTAGCGATGGCTGAGCAGCCAGACTTATCTCAAGAGTTTAAGTGAGCAGTAGAACAAGTTACACAAAGGACCAACCAATACAGTGATTCAAGTAAACACTTACTCAAGGTTTCTTGGTAAAAGAATATACATTTATTTACTCAATCATTTATAAACCATTACACTAGCACAAACAGCTCAATATCACACAAAGATACACCACAAAAATCCATCCTGTAAGTAACTTAACAAGTTTAGCTCAAAAATAAAGTGTGAGCAAAATGGCACTTTAGATACTTAGAAAAGGAGGCAAAAGATAAGGTTATACGAATAGACAGCCCAAATACAATCATAGGCAGGGCAAAGGGTTTAAGTTAAATACAACCAGCAATTCTTCTCAACAGGCCTGGGCCAAAGTCAATGGTTCAGAGTCTTTTGTATAAGATAGCACAGTTCTGGTAAGTAACGCTTAAGTCTTTGCTACAGATTTTTAAAGGATTTGGCTAGGCGAAAAGTTTGACGAATGTTTAGGGAAGGACAAGCCTTCTTAGTTGAGGAAAGTTTCACGCACTTTCTCGATGACCGAAAAGATTTCCGGACCGTGTTTGCACAGTACCTTTTAAAATGAAGAAAGCTGTAGCTGAGACAGTTGTTCCTGGCAGTTCGAGCAGATCTCGCTGTTCCTGTGCTTAAATCGTGGGGGCAAGAAGGAGGACATCGGGAGGTCCTGCACTGCCCAGGGAAGAGGCAAAAAGCTGTAGCAAGACTTCGGTTTAAGGTTTGAGTGCCTAAAAGTCCCCCTGGTTTTCTTCCCTCTTCTTCCCTCTGGCTATCCGGTTCTCAGCAGCACTCTACTGAAAATTCGAACAGAATAGGATGTTGTCCGGGTGGCTTATGAGTTGGTTGTTCCCACCAAACTCAAGGGAAGAAGTTAACCTTGAAGGGCTTCTCTGTCGCTTGGAGTTTCAGGCAATTCGGACCTGCAGCAGGGCTTCAACGGTCATCCAGGAGTTGCAGCAGTCCTCTTCCTTTAGCTCATCTTCGATTCTTTCGTTCCAGTGGTCGACTCTGCTTTCCAAGTCCCAGAGACTCACTAAGAGTTTTCCCCCATTCCTTCATCCTGGCTGTCAATCACACAGCAGGTTGGCTGTCCTTGCCGGACGGTCAGCCAGCCAATCATACCAGAGTGCATTCAGGTCTCCTAGGAGACAAAGCACAGGGAGTTTCGGGCCCCTCCCTCACATCCTGTCCACCCCAGACACTCTGGCACCAGAGGAGGGCTTCAGCACAGAAGCCCGCCAAAGGGCACGAACAAAGGGACAAAACCTGGTTTGGCACGCAGAGTTACACACAAGAAGGACTTTTCCTAAAAGAAATGGAGAAAAAAGATGACCGGAGTCTGTTTTTACAGATAAGTTGAAAAACATGCTACTCCTGATTTTGAGCTAACGTTGTTAGGGGTCACGAAAAATCACGGTAGTTGATCTAAACCACTGCCACCAGCCATTTGAAATAGGAAAAGGTAACATTTTACTGTTACCTGAGTGTTTAGACTTAGGGGAAGCTAAGCAACCCCTCCAGCACTCTATAGTAAGATAGGGTGTGCTGGGTCAGTAAATTTAAGAAGACTAGTAAAGTCAATTTAACTTTACATGTCCTGAGAGACAGTAGTCATTCTCAGGGAAGGTATTTAAACATTTGGGCAGTCTGAAAAGACACCCCTGTGCCACTGCACTGAAGGTGCTGTGTGACACACAGAAAAAGATGATTCCACTGGAGTTGTTTTAAAACTCCTTAACCAAAGAACAACAAGTAAAACACACCAAATACATGGAAGAATGGGAAGAAAAGGCTCACACTCTTCCCAGGTAAAAAATGAAATCCTAGAAATCCAGAAAAACTTCTGGTGGTCTCAAAAGGTAGGGGAAAATAGCACATTTGGAGGATTCTCCCTAGCATTGGGTTTTGTAGGTCAGAGGACCAATGGTGGCTGTGATGCGAACCGCATCAGGGAAATTCAGGCAGCACACCAGTGTGTTTGAGTGTATGCTTCCTCGTTAGGCGGGCGTGCCAACCGTAAAGATAAGTGTCCAAATGCACAAAATAATGCTCGTTTCTGCGAGCGGTGGATTTAGCAGAATAAAATGCTAATTTCAATGCGTAAAAGCACCTTCTCGCCGCGTTGATCAGATCAAGGGAGGAATTTCTACTTCTGCTCAAAGGTGTAGCCCTAGAGGCTTACCTTACTGGGCAGCTGTTAGGGACCCTTCACAGGCCTCCTTTTCCTCTGGCGGCAGCAAGGTCAGTTCCACAGCTTCCATGTGGGTGCTGTCGATGTTAGAGGAACATGTTCTGTTATGTTAGCTAACCAAGTAGAGCCACCCAGGTCTGAATCTTTCTGGTTATAAATCTACCACTCTCATCCCAAGCAGCCATATCTTCTAGTAAGTTCCCCCTGCCTGGGGGAAGACCATATCAGAACAGGTGATCTTCAAATGTGTGATGGGGCAGCACGAGACTCAGGTGCAGATTGGAACATTTTTAAATTCCACAGACAGGCATGATGAATTAAGAAGGATAAATTAGAGAATTTGCACAATGCAGACACTGGGTTGCTGCACTAAATATGTCCAACTATTTTTGGTGTCAGTCTTAGAGGGGACACAGAAACATGTGCTAGTCATTTGGATCCCAACACATTCGGGAGACGTGGAGAGCAGAGGGAGCTAGGAACCAGCAGCTCTAAGCCTGCCTCCAAAAAGCGCCTTCCCATAAGCCCTTGAAGAAGCCTGCACTAAGGGCTGCAGCTGACATCACCCCTGCCCTGCCTGGGGCTCCTAAGGTCTCCTGCCCGTCACCCACTCTGTACAACACATACACTAAACCACTATTTGACTTACTGGATGCACTAGGTATCAGCAACACTAACTTTGCAGATGATAGCCAAATTCTCATCCCCATCATAGGTGACTACACCCTGGACACAGTCACTATCTACAGCACCATACAAAATTGGATGGCAACTGACCTCTGCCTTAATGGTGAAAAGACAGAGCTCCTCATTGTTGGCTCTCCATACCGGCTACGAAACCTGAACACTGCCTTTTCCACTGTTTCCATAGATTGCACCACCATCTCAGTCCTGAAACCAGTACAAATACTGGGTGTATACCTCGAAGCTGATCTTACTATGTCCAGGCATTTGAATGCAATTGCCACTGCCACGGCTTACACTGCCAGGCTCCTCTCCCTGAGCAGTCAATTCTTCTCCCAGAGCAACTGTATCTCCCTTGCACGAGCATTCATACTCACCAAACTGGGTTACTTCTATGCCCTACTCATGGACACATCGGCCACCAATCTCGCCAAAATCCAACTACTGCAGATTAAACCACTTAGTGCTGTCCTTGGCCTACAACGATCTGTCCACATCTCTGCATCCAGGCGTGAAGTCCACTGGCAACCAATCAAAGCACGCCTTGACTTTAAAACTCTGACTACTGCTCACAGGTGTATTTACAAAGAGGAGCCTTGCTACCACAACAAGATAAACTGTAGTGTCTCTCTGCACACTCCCTGCTTCAAGAACAAAATAGCAATGGGGGAGTAGTTTTTGTGTCACATCTGCTACACTCTGGAATTCCCTTCCAGGGACCATCAGAAATTAACAATCTTACCATGCTTTCAGAAAACTCGTAAAAACATGGCTCTTTGATAAATATGACACATGTTGCTGTTACCTTTTCCCACTGTCTTTGTACCAAAGGCATTGATACCCCAGGGTTTGGGAATTACAAAAATCTTATAAATAAATATAAATAAAGTTGTTTAGAGTTGTTTGGTTGTTGGAGACAGAAGAATCAGAGCAGTGGGGTCCATGGATTGCCCCGCTGGTGCTGCAGCGGCACTGTGCATCTGAATCTAAATAGGGGGACACCTGCACCCAGCCTTCAATTGAGGGCCTGGTAGTGGTCTTGCCTTGTACATCAGCTGACAGCTATTCACACTTGTGCGTGTGCCCAATAAACCCGATATACTTTAACACTGCTCCCACTGCTATTATGCTATTGTGCCAATAGTGTCTCCGTTTTCAATGTGACATGCATATCTGACTCTCATTTCACAATATACTGCATCATGCCGCGCTTACTGCAAACAGTACGAGACGGTGGTAGTAGCGCTGCATACAGACTCATACTCTGGCTTGGATTTTCTGCGGTTTCAAGTGTCAATATTAGAAAGGGTTGTTGTAGCCATATTGCCCATATTTTATATCTCAGCAGGCCTACTGGCTCTGACCCCCTCTGATGGTTTGCACACACTATGTTACTGCTGCGACAGAAACGCATCTCTATCTACCCCATTGGGGCCCGGGGAGAGGAAGGGGAGACAGACTCTGGCAGCCCCCTGAGCTGTCGGGCATACCTCTCACTGATACTCGATGTTTCCATAGTGGTAGTCACTTTTCCATGTTGATTGTGGTCTCACATACAGGCCGAGCGTTAAGGGGGAGAGATGGACTTTGACTGCCCCTCGAGCTGTCAAGAGTGCCTCACTCTGTTCCTTTATTTCCTCCTGGCCGATGTATAGTGTTTTTATCACCCCAGTTTTTTAAAACATATATTCATTTTACAATTTCCATGTCTATAATCACTTGGTTGTTATCTTGTGACTTTTAGGTTGTGCACATCTGCTAAGTGATGTTTTACTGATCAATACATTTATATGTACTTTTAGCATTTTAGCATATTGACAATATGTCATTATGTATTTGTATGTTATTAAATAGCTAGGTTGCACACATATCCTGCTATTGCAGAAAAGCAAATGGCAGTTTAAAATTAGGCAATAGTGCTAAGGAGAAATCAAATGAGCTAATGAAACCAGTAAGGGAAGCGAACGCCATGATCAGTAAAATTGCAGATTTACTATCTACATTTGAAGCTTCATTGGAAATGCTCCCGCAGCGAAACCTAAGGGGAAAGACTATTGTCTCCAACTGTGAGAGCACACGAGCCCAGGGGATGTCAAGTGATTCCGGCATTGCCACACCAGCCTCTAGGGCCAGTCAGAGATAGAATTCTTCTAAGTTGCTGTATGTCACTTTTTGGTACCAGATCGCTAGCAACAGGAAGAAGGCCCCTGGTGATTCACTAGATACATTTGAAATAGTGAGAACGCCAGAACAGGAGGGTGGTAAAAAAACAGAACATCCCAGCTACCATGCACGCAGAGAAAGGAGTGGCCGGTGGAGTCCGGGGGGATAATGGGGAGGTGGACTGCAGGGAATCAGAGTTCTGTGACAGATAGTGATCCTAGGATTGTGATCCCATTTCTAATAAATTCAGTGATATAAGCCCAGAAAATGTAGTTATGCTAACAAAGAAGAACCCAAATTATGCCCTAGAAAATCTCGCACAGGGGATAAACTGCAGAAGGAACCAGAGTGCTGACAATGTTTTTTTTTATTTTTTATTGTGTTAACTGAATTTCAGTTTTTACAAAGTCTTGTTTCCACTATTGTTTTATGGATGTTTTCCATTTAAAGTTTTCCAGATGAAGTGACTTGGGCTAAATCCTTTAGGGTTGCGTTTGTTGGGAAAGAGTCCAGGTTCAAACTGTGCAGGAAGTTTACCAACGCAATGACTGGTCTTCGATTTAGCCCATTCATCAAGAAAGACCACCAGTAGTCTTTGTCCATTCTTGGAAATTTGGAGTACAAATGACTAGGTGAATTTCTCTTTTGCCAGTGGTACCAGGACAGTGGAGGATCAGATGTTTTAAGCTTTCCTTCGTGTCTTGGTCCAAACAAAAGCGGCAGGTTTCCGTCCTAGATTTACCTCGGATTCTCAAGACCTCGTTTGTTTTTAAAATGTTCAATCTGGCTTGCAAGAATGTCGAACGAAAGTTCTTGTTAGGAAACTTCAATAGGTAACTGATGGGCTCGTTTATTTTTTGAGCAAAGAGCGGAAGGTGGGCCGCTGCTTTGAAATTCAGTGCTTTCAGCTGTGTGTCACACCAGTCATTTTCTTTCAGTTTTTTTGCCGTCTTTGTTGGATTAAATGCGAGCTCCTCCTCAGTACTTCCTATGGTTTTTAGAAGAGTTTGGCTTTTATGTATCCAGGCTTTGAGCGTATTTGTTGTGACCTTTCTCGATTTCTTCTTGAATTAATACATAGATTTTTTTCTTTAGATAGTCTCACTTCCCTGTAAAAAATCAGGCTGCTGAGGGATACCTGCCTTCAAGTGAGATTAAACCAAGTTCTCTTCTTATAAGGATTAATGGCGTGGGGATTAAGTCGAAGTACTTTTTCCAAAGCAAACCTTCCAACTTAGGCCAAATTGAATCTGAAATATTTGGCATCGCTGCCACACTGTAAGAGAGCGCAGGGACCGCTTTCATCCTGTAAAATTTTATTTCAGCCTTGACTGAAAAACGACCAAATTTTTTGTCCATGGTAGTTGGTTGGTTAAGGTTTTATTTTTTTGGACCAAGAAATCTTGCATTGGTGATTCGTTCTTCTTGTTACTAAACATGGTGTCCAAATATCTGAATGTTTCAACTTCTTCGAGATGTGCATTGTTGAAGAACCATGCCATTGATGTTTTTCTTTTAGCCGCTTTTATAAGGCACATCACTTTTGTTTTCAAGCTATTACTTTCCAGATCATTCTCTTTTAGATATTCATTCAAATTGTCCAATTTTCTCTGGAGCCCTATCATTGTTTGATCAATCAGAATACTGTCATCTGTGTAAAGCAGCCTACTGATCTTTTCGGAGCCCAGAGAAGGTGGGAAGGCTTTTACATTTCTTTCGGATTGTTGATAATCACCTGTATAGGCATTATACAGTGCCAGTGCCAAGGGACATCCTTGTTTTACTCCAAAGCTTGTACAAATTGATGAAGAGAGTAGACCTGTGCCATTGAGTCGAACTTTCATTGATGTTTCGGAATAGAGGTCTTGTATTGGATCTAGCAAAGCGGGGGGACATTTCCAGTTGGTGAGTTTGCTCCATAGCTTCTCTCTATTTACTTTGTCAAATGCTTTGGACAAGTCGATGAAAGCCAGACAAAGAGGGGAACCCCCTTCTTGTACTCTTGCCTTGAGGATGTTAAGAGTAAATATATTAGCCATGGTGCTTAGATTTTTCCTAAAACCCGTTTGGAAGTTTGGAAGTTGTCCCACCCCTCTGAAGATGGCACCCACTTCTTAAAGCTGTCAAGGAGTGCTGGCAATGCTAATATACACAATGCAACGAACACACTGACGCCTGTCTTTACTGGGGCTAATGATACCAGTGATAGTGTTGGGTTAGGACATAAATGCACTTGCTCATGCATCAATACTGTTCGTGAAGTGGGTGCACTAAAAGATCACATTGTGAAACTAAGTGGGGAACTGAAAACTGTATACATTTAATTATTGAAGCAGCTCTTACTTATGATAAGTAACCCCACACCTACCCCCTCTGTTAACCCAAATTCCACCAATACATCTTCAAAAGTAACACCAGGAAATATTGCAAAGGGTACACTGGTGAAGGAGGCATGGGCATCTTTACAAATGATAGTAATTTCACCACCCCTAATATATATCCTAATACTGGTCGAACATCTAGTACTGGTGATGGAGCTACAGGTAATAAACCTTTGGAACCCATCTCCAGCACTAACGACAGTCTCGCAATCAATTTGAGAGGAAGCTGCAGAGATCCTATGCTGACGAATGCCCCTTCCTTTCTTCCTCCATCTCCTACGCCCAAAAAGGTGTATGAGACCTAGGGAAATCTTCTGCAGTTGAACCCAAATATGCTTAATCCTAGGGATCATTCAATTTATATGCATAATGTGCCTAAACTGGCACCTTTCTCCTGGGAAAGTAAAATATCCTTGACAAACATATGCATTTATTGGATAAGGAATACAAGAGGCTGTCTTTTGATCATTCGTGATGACATTTTACGATGTGAAAGAGTTGCCTCTCGAGAAAATCCCCAGGAGAATTACACACATATTGAGTTTAGAGACGCATGTTGAGCTCAGGGACTGTATTCTGTAGGCTACAGAGCCATCCCAAAAACTGGCTCAGGTATAACCCTAAGACATCTGCTCCCGGGTGTCACTGACTGGTGTTATGTCCCTCTAACAGTAACGTAACATCCGTAATTTATCATTCCACCAATCCCCATTCCATTCAATCACGTGGGATGGCATCTTCTGTAATTGGGAATAATGCATCTATGCAAGTCAAAAATATTCTCACAGATTTATGATGATGAGATAGGTTATTTGTAATGTGTTTAATACCCAGGGGTTTATAAGTGCGGACCCCGGATCGAACCTGTGGTGCTCAGTGTCGTCTTGCTTCCAAGGCAAGCACGTTGCCTGTGAGCTATCCTCCTGAGACAAAGTCGACCTACTAGTTAACCATTGGGCCATTTTACCACCCCATGTGGAGGACATTGTGGAAATGGCACTTAATATTGAACCAATATGTATATCTCGTGTAGATTAAGCAACCTCTCCTCACCTGAAAGTACTGACTTGGAACATAGCGTGTTGGAATGTATGACGCTTAATGCAGTAGTAAAAAAAGTGAACTGATTAGGGGGCCAAAAGCAATTGGAGAAACACTTACTGTGTATGTTCATGCCCTGAGAAAAAGAGTATAAATCAGTAATTGTTAAGAAAAAAAAAAACAATTTGTGAAAAATGACTGGGCCTGCTCCAACAGGGAATGAATTCTGAAGGATAGTGAATGGTGGAAACACAGATGATAGGAGCATTATCCATGGCAACATCCCGAGAGCAACCTGGGTAGAGCACTTTAAAGCGCTATGCTGTGACTTGACGCCTTCCAAGGATGAAAATATGTTCAACTTACTTAAGAATGATAGTAGTAGTCTGACATTCATTCTTAAGGAGGTAGAAGTGGCAATTAGCAAACAAAAAAGTGGAAAAGTACCAAGTCCCGATAAAATAGATGTTGACCTATTTAAATCAGAAATTAGCATATGGTTGCCCATATTACATTGATTATTTAATGCTATTACTGCCCAATCTGGGGCCACTTTGTTCTTGAGGCAAATATTCCACCAGCTCTCCTAAAGGCCATCCTTTGTCTGGAGAGGGATGTTACATGTCCAATAAATATAAACAGGCGGTCAGACAAGGGTGTGTACCAGCCCCTACCCTTTTTTGCATCCTGATTGATAACATTTTTACTAAACTTTGTATACTCCACACCGATGCCCCGAATCAGGCCCAAGAAAAAAAACCTATTCTCCTTTGTGCAGATGATGCTGTCAATATATCCCTAAGCCCTTTAGGCTGTAAATACTCAACTGAATGCTTTCCATGAGAGTTGTAGATATATTGGCCTAGAACTCAACACAGGGAAGATTAAAATCATGGTCTTTCACGCATCAAAAAGGTCTAAAACTCCAAAATTACATTTAGAGGGTGTGGGGTCCGTCATTGAACAAGTCGATACGGATACAAGTGTATAAGGCTGATCCAAGATTTGAGCCTGGGTGTAATGCAATCCTGTGCTTTTTGTCAGCTCCAGGGATAGTCCTTTTTCCGCACCGAAAGATGTTTACAACTTAAAAACAAAAACCATGGCCTTTTATGGATCAGAGATATGGGGTTTTCATCCGCATTCAAAATTGGCAATAATAGAACAGAATGGGCCTCATTACGACCCTGGCGGAAATCGAAAAACGATGGCGGAAATGCAATACCGCCATCGAATAGCGCTCGGTGCGATTATGACCCGTCACCGCAAAGTACGATGCCATTAGCGACACCGTAGTGAACGCCAACGCTAACTGCACCAAGTGCGCGCGCGCGCGCCATCCCAAACCGTAAATACCACCATGGCGCAACGGTACGCGAATTCTGACCCTAGCGGACATGCACCTAACGCCATCAAGCACGGCGGAAAGTACCATTCCGCCATGGTGAGAAGTACGGCATCGCGAATCAACCGTAAACGGCCCCACTGAGTGCCTGTACACCGCTCCCTGGCCACATTGTACAACTCCCCGTAGGTGCAATGAAGTCACAATGCAACCAGTGAAATGTACAAGTCACCCATGCATGCCAACGAACAAAAGAATCTCAAGAGGGGCCAATGGGAGCTGCAGGGCACAGATGGCACGAATACAGAAGCTATTCCAATGGACATGACCTCAGTCTCCCACCAAGAAACGCACGCAAACACAGGCACCTGTGACCAGCAACATTCAGAAAATCACATCATTCCACCAATCCACCTGGCTGACCGGCATCTGTTACACAAAACCTAATCCCCCGCCCCTGAGCATGACATCATTCAAACAGTCATATTGGCAGCCCTTATCCCTGACCTCACTGGGCTTCGTAGGCAAACGCGCCCAGCACAGTACCACGCAACGATACTCCGAAGCTGGAACCCAATGCAGATCTCCTCACAATACATCGCTCCCCAAATAGGAATATGCCACATCACTTGCAAAGAAGAACGCTACACGGCCCATATCAGAATAGAAATTTAATGCACAACAAATTCACCAAGCCCATACAGCCATTAGGCCATGAACTCCAAAACACATTTCACCATTGTGGGCTGCATCCGCAATAAATGACCAGCTACTTCTTGTGTGACGCCCTGTTCCTTCATGGTACACAGGGCCACATTCTCGTACGAAAAGGCAACATTGAAGCGCCCAGAACCGCAGGGCCGAACCAATGGGGAGGCACTAGTCCAGCTGAAAGGCCGAAATGTTGCTCCGAGCCACTAGTACTGCGTAAGGGCATGTGGCCCATTGGCGATCGTCCCATAAGATCGTAATGCTGCTCCACTGATTAACACGAAGCAACAGGTGTCGGGAGTAAAATCCATCTGCAGGAGTGGCATACAGATGGCAGTGGCAAAAGGGGAGGAGATACCTGTCAACCAAATGAAATGAAAAAGAATAGAATGGCCATCAGAACTACATTTGAATTACTCACTTCAATGATCACACCAAATCCACAGCCATATGCATGCTAGCCCACTCCAAAGGATCATCACCACCCAAAAACCACTTGCGACTCATAACTATCTATATCGAGGTGAAAACACCATCACAAACGAGTGTACCTGTGCATGCGTCTGTTAAAACAGAATCCATCAGATGGGATTGGTAACGTGCATGGACACAAGTGTCTGAAGGCGCGTCGAGACAGGGAGGGCTCAACAAGGCCAGATAGACGATGGTCCCACTATGGCAGCCCTGCATCACATAGCGCAGGGGAGGCGGACAGATCCCAAGAAGCCCTGTACATGGCAAACTCTGTATCAAATCATCTGTCCATGCATCCATTCATCATTCCCTCATCCCGTAATGATAACGCCTGTTCCCATACTCACATAACATGTGAAAATTCCATTGAGTCTGTGCGTCATGCAGCCTGCATAATCCACTGTGCCACAGCCCGTAATTCCAGTGTTGTGAAGTAACATGTATTTGGGAACGTCCGGCCTCATCGTCCACTTCGCTATTGCGCATCCCAAACTATTCATATCAATCATTGCATCCCCGCCATGGCCCCTGTCCCAAGGACATTGAACAATAGAACATCATATTTGCAGTCAGACCTGTGGGCATCTCCTCGCCGCTAGCTGAAGACCGAAAGCGCCGCCCTTCGAATTCCTCATTTGCAACATCACGTCGAAAAGGCATCTGTGGCCGCTTGAAATCACAAATTAATCCATCTAGTGCGGCTGTGTGTGTAAATGGCAACTGCCTTCACTCACAATGGGACGCCCCGCCCGTCGTTGAAACTCGGTACAGTGATGCATGAGGGTCCACCGTTACTCGAGTACTACGTTCCACTGACCCTTCACAAGTCTGTTCGCGACTGCTAAGATAGTATGTGAAACAATGGGACCATAGCCGAATGAACATATCAACCAATGTTACACTGCCATCGGGTACAAATACATGATTGTAATAGCAAGATGCCATTCCTCGAATTGCAGCGTTGTGTGCGGGACGTGCTCGCCCAAAGGGGAGAGCAGCTTGCACAGGTGGAATGAATCACCACAGGTGGAGGCCATACAGCCTGAAAACACATAAATAGCACACCCAGTCTCCTCCCACAACCACACCCACTCCGAAATGCTACCGGCAGGACTCGCGATGTTGGCCCTGGGGGACCTGATAGCACTGCAAGTACTCCAACTCCAAGAAGAAGACGAACACCAACCACAACCGGCCGCACGGAGGAGACGCAGGAGGAGGAGGAGGGCAAGGCAGGGCCAGCAAGGGCCGCCAGCACAGCCACTACCACCACGCAGGCAGCCCGCAATCCCACGCCTCCGAGCACATCCGTTCAACCTCACTGATGAGCAGATCCACACCCTCTACCGTTTGGACCGGGACACCATAGCCGCCATTGTGGACATGACACAGGCTGACCTTGTCAGCATGATAGATAGCCCAACCGCCATCCCACCCCTACTGAAGGTGGTGTCTGTACTCCACTTCCTGGCCACAGGCACCTACCAGCATACAGTCGGACAGTTGCATGGCATCTCACAGCCACTGTTCTCACAGACACTATTGCAAGTGCTCGATGCCCTCCTGAAGCACGCAGACGACTACATCTCTCTACCACGCTCGGAGCAGGAAATTACCAACACAAAAGTGGGATTCCATGCACTTGCCGGCATACCGGGTTGCATTGGTGCCATCGACTGCACCCATGTGGAATTGGTCGTCCCACATGCCATGGAGGCCCAGTACCGCAACTGAAAACAATTTCATTCACTGAATGTACAAATGGTGTGTGACTCCAACAGGATCATTACACATTGTTGTGCCCGATTCCCTGGATCAACCCATGATTCTATGATCTTGAGGAACTCTACAATACCACGCTACATGGAGCGACACGCAGGGAACAGATCCTGGCTACTCGGTGAGTCACATTTCATGCATGCTGATGTGGGGTATGTGATGCGGCAATGACCTGGCAGGAAGGGGGGGGGTGCGTACGTAGCAATGGCATTCCACATTATTCGTTTATCGTCCACATACAGGTGATGCCAGATATCCACTGAAGAGATGGCTCCTCACACCAGTCCGGAACCCACGGGACCAGCATGAGGAGGACTACAACCATGCCCACTCACGTACCCGTGTAGTCATTGAACAGGCATTCGGCCTACTGAAGACTCGTTTCCGGTGCCTCAGCAGGTCTGGCGGGGTACTCCTGTACCGCCATGTGAAGGTTGCAAAGATGGTGATGGCATGTGTCATGCTACACAACATGTGCGTACGTAGAAATGTGCCCATGCCCCCTGACGCAGAACTGCAAGCACCTGAAGATGGTCATGATGAGGGTGGGGATGTGGCAGCACCTCAAGGAGTCTGCGAGGCACAGGAGGGCCGTGACATTCGTCAGCATCTCATAGATGCATGCTTCTAGCACTCACGCCTGGTGGCTGATACATGGACACGGGACTCGTGGCACTGTGTGTGTCTGGTACATGCACAATATGGACTGTACGCCTATGATGGCCTCGTACACAAAGATCAATGTCCACACATCTCATTGGTTGATCGTGCATTGTTTATGGCATATGTGATATCATGTTGAACACCCTATCGACCCGCCACCCAAGTGAGCCCAACACCCCCCCTCCACCCTCCTACCTCCCCCCCGAACACCAGTGTCCAGAGATGCTCATTGCCAGTGGGCAGTCGCTATTGCAAGCCCCCTCTGCGGGTATCAGGGGCACCCCTGCCTGTGGAGCGCAGGTTCCTCCCAGATCTACGTTGGGGGCTGCCCTGGACGGAACTTGCAACGGATGATGTCTCTGCCTGCTCACGTCCATGCATGTCCGGGAGGATAGCACAGCGGCAGCGTGCGCGTCTTGGAAGCAAGACGACACAAAGCAACAACAGGTTCGATCCCCGGTCCGCGCTTAGAAACCTCCGAGTGTTTAAGCGCGTTATAAATACGTAACTAAGACAAAGAAAAAATCTAATCTTAATCTGTGTTTCCTCTGTAACAGCGCCTCGATGCCTCATGGGCTGCAAGTGCGCTTAACAAATGCAAAATAAATAAATAAATAATGTCCCTAAGGGTTTGTGAGAGCTCAGTGAGCACACGGCGCACTGCGGCAAGTTCGGCACATACGTCTTTGGACGTCGCATGCAGTTCACCCCTCAGGCTCTCGGTGCTTCTCTCCATTTGGACTCTCAGGCTCTCGGTGCTACTCCCCATTTGTGCCCTTAGTGTCTCTGTACTTCTCTCCATTTCTGCCCTAAGTGTCTCAGTTGATGTTTCTATGTCTGCCTTAGTGCCCCCACATTCATCGGCATGGTCCTTGAGGAGCGTGGCCAGTTGCTGCTGTTGCACGATTAACTGGTCGAGGGACTGTTGCCTCTGCTGGGCCATGGCCATTTGCGGTGGTGTCACAGAGTGGCTGTTCGCCTCATGTTGCCCTGCCACAGGGCTTGTGGGGGATGGCCAGTCGTCGTCTTGTGGGTGCCCCTGCGTGGTATCCTCATGGTGTACGGGATGGAACAGACAGGGGGATTGGGACAGGTCATGGATGGATCTGACTTCGACATCCCCGTTTTCTGTGTCGGAGCATGCTGCCATTAATGCAGTGTCACCTATGGTGCTGCTGCCACCAGAAGCAGTGCCTACTGTGGCATCCATTGGGGGGACCTGTGGTGGTGGTGGTGTGGGCATGCTGGCTGCTGGGGTGCCTGTTGGAGTTCCCTCCTCTGTGCTGCCACTTGATTTGTGCTGCTGCCGTGTCTTGATGCGTGCAGCTGAGGTGGAGGGTCTTTGGCCGTTGGTCTTGGCCCTCTTTGCAGGTGTGCTGGTAGGGGTGTCCTGAAGCTCGTCGTTTGGATCGGACCCTGTGGTGGAGTAAAGGAGGGTGAGCGTTATTAATGGGTCTGTGGGAATTGGAATGGCAATGTATCACATGCATTGGGGTGGTACCTGAGGGTGATTTGGGTCGGGGCCTTGGAGGTGCTTTCTTTTGTGTGTGGAGTGAGGGTGCAGTTGTTTGGCAGCCTGCAGTTAGGGTGTGCCTGCTGCACGTGTAGAGGGTGTTTTTGGGGTTTTTAATTATTTATGTATTTATTGTGCGTTTTAAAGTGCGCTGTCAGGCCAATGTGTGTGGACGTTCTCCTGGACATGTGTTACTGTTGCGCTATGTGGACACATGGTGATTCACATGATTGGACATTGTGGATTTGGCATGGTTTTATTTGGGCCACCTACCGGATTCTTCGGATGTCTGCACTCCTTTCTCCATCCCTCCGACTCCCTCTATACTCTCCATTCCAATGGTGGAGGCACAGATTTCTTCCCAGGGGGTCAACTTGATGGGTGATTCCGATCCTCCCCCGGTGGCTGTGGCAATGTTGCGGTTGGCAGAAAGTATGCTACGGACGCGTATCCGCAGGTCGTCCCATCGCTTTCTGCATTGCTGTGGGTTGCGGGGTGCGGTCCCCACCGCACTTACCCGCTGTGCCACCAGGGCCCATATGGCCTTCTTGTTCGCAAGTGCCGTCCTGGTCATTTGTGTGGAGAAGACGGCGGCAGCATTCTCCTGGAGGGTCTCTGTGAGTACGGTGAGTTCCTCACGGGAGAAGTGGACCTGCCGCTTGCGGTCGCACGCTTTCTTCGCTACTTTTCCCATTTTTCTTGGTTACACTAGGGTGGATGACGGGTTGGGATGTGTCTCAGGGTAGTGTTTTTAGTGGTTGTGTGGATTTTGTGGTTTTATAGGTGTACGGCGTGATGTTTCCCGTTCCGGGACCATGTTTTTACTTCCGTTTCCGTATATTTACGGTCACCGTACTTTCCGGTTGGCGCTCACTGCGGTGTCCGCTAAAATGGGTGGCCGTATTGCACCTAGGGCGCCGTACGGCGGCGGTGTGGGCCGTTTTGGGGTCATTTCCGCCATCGCGGACTTTGCACTTCCGCCATGGCGTGGTGCTCGTGCCCGATGGGTCGGAATGGGCCGCACTTTGCTCCATCGTGCAATGGCGGAAACGCTATTTACGCTGTGGCGGTCCGGTCAGTCACTTTCCGCCAGGGTCGTAATGAGGGCCAATGTGTTTAAGAGAGGACTTTGTTTCCCATCTAATATACCAAAGGATATGCTATTGACAGATCTTGGCCAGGTGTGTTTAGCAGAAGTAATTGCTCTAAAACCAGTCTTGTACTGGTCTCACCACTGGAACTACCCCTATTTGGCAAAATATAGGGAAGCTATGGCTCAAGCTGGGGGGGGGGGCGTCCACCCCATGGTGTACCCACATAAACTCAGCATTGTTTTTCCTAGACCAAGCTCACTTGTGGTCCAATACCTTGCTCACTAATCCAGGAACAAAAAATGTAATCAGAAATACTATAGATGATCTGACCATGGCCAGTAGGCTGGCCCTTTCCTCCAAATTCTCACTGGCCAGAGACTATTGGGCACACAAGTCTGAATCTGGTAGTGAGAGGGATATTGACATAATCACCAACCCGTATAACAGAGCATTGTAGATGAAATTCCATTATGGAACACTCCCTATCACTAGCATAGACGCCAAATGGAAGAATGGTCCTGATGACCCCTGCCTGCTGTGTAACTGCCCAAAAGAAACCCTGATAAACATTTTCTTGTTTTGCCCAGGATGTAGAAAGTTGAGATATTACTATGTGTTACCCCGTTAAGGGATGGCCATGCACATTCAACATGAGATGCAATAGCACTGTGCAAGTCTACCTGCTCGGATGTTATCATCAAAATTAAGGGGTCGATTCATGGAATTAATGTGCGCCGAAAATTCCCGCGCAGATGTGCCAAAACGTGCGATTCGCAGTAAAAGTGCGGAAATCGCAGTGCAAGTGCGAAAATCGCAGGGAAACCAGCGCACATCGATTCATGGAAGTGCGTGCGCGAGAAAAACATTGGATGTGCGCCGCACACGGCAGCGCACAGGTCATCCAACAGCGTGCACCACGGCCACTGCGAAATCGCACATAGCGCGGCGCACATCACAAAAGTAGGCGGAACACGGGGTGTAACACTTGGAATGGGGAACAACGTGAGAAAATACGGGCGTCACGGGGGAAGTACAGGAGGCAAGTGCGCGGAACACCCACACGTTCGCCTACAACCCGTATTCATGGAATCGAATAGGGCAAACCAGCGCACGGTCAAAGACGCGCAGAGGGCCAAACAAGTACGCCACAAGAAAGCAGGTGGTAGCGTCCCTGCGCCTGAAAAAAATGTGCGCCAAAATGTGCGCTAACAAAAAGCACCCATATAGAGCCATGATGAATGGTCCATACAGTGGCCCTCTAGGACAAATGAGGTGCAAAGGGGTAACGACAAACACGGACAACCACTGTGTGAAAAATAGCGTGTGCGTGTGTTCCTGGGTGCGCGGGAAGTTCCACACGCGATTGGCCTGGGTATGTGTACTTCGGGGTGCGCGGGAAGTTCCACACGCGATTGGCCTGGGTACGTGTACTTCGGGGTGCGCGGGAAGTTCCACACGCGATTAGCCTGGGTACTTGTACTACGGGGTGCGCGGGAAGTTCCACACGCGATTAGCCTGGGTATGTGTGTTTCGAGGTGCGTGGGAAGTTCCACACGCGATTGGCCTGGGTACGTGTACTTGGGGATGCGCGGGAAGTTCCACACGCGATTGGCCTGGGTACGTGTACTTTGGGTGCGCAGGAAGTTCCACACGCGATTGGCCTGGGTACGTGTATTCCGAGGTGCGCAGGAAGATTCACACGCGATTTCAGCATGGTACGTGTATTTCGGTGGTGCCGGGGAATGCTACACGTGATTTGTCCATGTGGGTCCTCCCAGGTGTTCCCTCTACACCCTCCACGGCCCCTGCAGGCAGCCCACACCACAGGGGACTACCCTGCACCCCTGCTCATGTCCCACAGGCAACCCATCCACCATGGCCATGCCCCCCAGCCAACCCACATGTCACCTTGCACTACTGTTCCCCAACACATGTCTCCCATCACCCCCACCCCCCAGCAGTGCAGGGGCAGCCTCCACCAGGCCCCCACTCATGTCTCCCACCACCACCACCCCCCAGCAGTGCAGGGCACCCTCCACCAGGCCCCCACACATGTCTCCCACCACCCCCACCCCCCAGCAGTGCAGGGGCAGCCTCCACCAGGTCCCCACTCATGTCTCCCATCACCCCCACCCCCAGCAGTGCAGGGGCAGCCTCCACCAGGCCCCCACTCATGTCTCCCATCACCCCCACCCCCCAGCAGTGCAGGGCACCCTCCACCATGCCCCCACCCATGTCCCCCTGCACCCCCACCCCCAGCAGTGCAGGGCACCTTCCACCAGGCCCCTACATATGTCTCCCACCACCTCCACCCACCAGCAGTGCAGGGGCAGCCTCCACCAGGCCCCCACTCATGTCTCCCATCACCCCCACCCCCCAGCAGTGCAGGGGCAGCCTCCACCAGGCCCCCACTCATGTCTCCCTGCACCCCCACCCCCCAGCAGTGCAGGGGCAGCCTCCACCAGGCCCCCACTCATGTCTCCCTGCACCCCCACCCCCCAGCAGTGCAGGGGCAGCCTCCACCAGGCCCCCAGTCATGTCTCCCACCACCCCCACCCCCCAGCAGTGCAGGGCACCCTCCACCAGGACCCACACATGTCTCCCACCACCCCCATCCCCCAGCAGTGCAGGGGCAGGGCCCACCAGGCCCCCACTCATGTCTCCCATCACCCCCACCCCCCAGCAGTGCAGGGACAGCCTCCACCAGGCCCCCACTCATGTCTCCCACCGCCCCCACCCCCCAGCCTCCAGGGGCACCCTCCACCAGGCCCCCACTAATGTCCAACTCATGTCTCCCACCACCCCCACCCCCCAGCAGTGCAGGGGCAGCCTCCACAAGGCCCCCACTCATGTCTCCCATCACCCCCACCCCCAGCAGTGCAGGGGCAGCCTCCACCAGGCCCCCACTCATGTCTCCTATCACCCCCACCCCCCAGCAGTGCAGGGCACCCTCCACCATGCCCCCACTCATGTCGTCCCCCTACACCCCCAACCCCCAGCAGTGCAGAGGCAGCCTCCACCAGGCCCCCAGTCATGACTCCCATCACCCCCACCCCCCAGCAGTGCAGGGCACCCTCCACCATGCCCCCACTCATGTCCCCCTGCACCCCCACCCCCCAGCAGTGCAGGGCAGCCTCCACCAGGCCCCCACGCATGTCCCCCTGCACCCCCACCCCCCAGCATCCAGGGGCACCCTCAACCAGGCCCCTACACATGACTCCCACCACCCCCACCCCCCAGCAGTGCAGGGGTAGCCTCCACCAGGCCCCCCCTCATGTCTCCCATTAACCCCCAAACCCCAGCAGTGCAGGGGAAGCCTCCACCAGGCCCCCACTCATGTCTACCACCACCCCCACCCCCCAGCATCCAGGGGCAGCCTCCACCAGGCCCCCGCTCATGTCTCCCTGCACCCCCACCCCCCAGCAGTGCAGGGGCAGTCTCCACCAGGCCCCCACTCATGTCTCCCACCACCCCCACTCCCCAGCATCCAGGGGCACCCTCCACCAGGCCCCCACTCATGTCCCCCTGCACCCCCACAACCCAGCAGTGCAGGGCACCCTCCACCAGGCCCCTACTCATGTCAAACCCATGTCTCCCTGCACCCCCAACCCCCAGCAGTGCAGGGGCAGCCTCCACCAGGCCCCCACTCATGTCTCCCATCACCCCCACCCCCCAGCAGTGCAGGGGCAGCCTCCACCAGGCCCCCACTCATGTCTCCCACCAACCCCACCCCCCAGCATCCAGGGGCACCCTCCACCAGACCCGACTCATGTCCAACTCATGTCTCCCACCACCCCCACCCCCCAGCAGTGCAGGGGCAGCCTCCACCAGGCCCGCACTCATGTCTCCCATCACCCCCAACCCCAGCAGTGCAGGGGCAGCCTCCACCAGGCCCCCACTCATGTCTCCTATCACCCCCACCCCCCAGCAGGGCAGGGCACCCTCCACCATGCCCCCACTCATGTCGTCCCCCTACACCCCCAACCCCCAGCAGTGCAGGGGCAGCCTCCACCAGGCCCCCACTCATGACTCCCATCACCCCCACCCCCCAGCAGTGCAGGGCACCCTCCACCATGCCCCCACTCATGTCCCCCTGCACCCCCACCCCCCAGCAGTGCAGGGGCAGCCTCCACCAGGCCCCCACGCATGTCCCCCTGCACCCCCACCCCCCAGCATCCAGGGGCACCCTCCACCAGGCCCCTACACATGACTCCCACCACCCCCATCCCCCAGCAGTGCAGGGGCAGCCTCCACCAGGCCCCCACTCATGTCTCCCATCACCCCCACACCCCAGCAGTGCAGGGGCAGCCTCCACCAGGCCCCCACTCATGTCTACCACCACCCCCACCCCCCAGCATCCAGGGGAAGCCTCCACCAGGCCCCCGCTCATGTCTCCCTGCACCCCCACCCCCCAGCAGTGCAGGGGCAGCCTCCACCAGGCCCCCACTCATGTCTCCCACCACCCCCACTCCCCAGCATCCGGGGACACCCTCCACCAGGCCCCCACTCATGTCCCCCTGCACCCCCACAACCCAGCAGTGCAGGGCACCCTCCACCAGGCCCCTACTCATGTCAAACTCATGTCTCCCTGCACCCCCAACCCCCAGCAGTGCAGGGGCAGCCTCCACCAGGCCCCCACTCATGTCTCCCATCACCCCCACCCCCCAGCAGTGCAGGGGCAGCCTCCACCAGGCCCCCACTCATGTCTCCCACCACCCCCACCCCCCAGCTTCCAGGGGCACCCTCCACCAGGCCCCCACTCATGTCCAACTCATGTCTCCCACCACCCCCACCCCCAGCAGTGCAGGGGCAGCCTCCACCAGGCCCGCACTCATGTCTCCCATCACCCCCAACCCCAGCAGTGCAGGGGCAGCCTCCACCAGGCCCCCACTCATTTCTCCCATCACCCCCACCCCCCAGCAGTGCAGGGCACCCTCCACCAGGCCCCCACACATGTCTCCCACCACCCCCACCCCCCAGCCGTGCGATTTACCTGGGTACGTGTATTCCTGGGGTGCGCGGGTAGTCTCCCATGTGATACCATCAGGATACATGTATTATGGGTCCGCGTGAACTTCCACACGCGATACCAGCAGGCTACGTGTATTACGGGGTTCGCGGGAAGTTCCACACGCAATTGCCCTGGGTACGTGTATTTCGGGGTGCGCGTGAACTTCCACACGCGACTGGGCCTGTGAGAGTGGGGTACGTGTATTCCAGGGGTGGGCGGGAATATTTACTCGCGACTGGGCCTGGGAGAGCGTGTTACGTGTATTCCTGGGGTGGGCGGGAAGATTCACACGTTCGCCTACAACGCGCCGAAAAATAAATGGTCCAATCCTGAAACACGTACGCCAGCATGAAGCTGGCGTACGTCGACCTGCGCAGCATAAAAGTGCGCGCAAACAACAAACAAGCTCAAACGCCAGGATGAATATACCGTTCCTAGTAGCAGTGGCCGTGAGTTACCAAAGGAGAAGGAGGAGGATAGTGAGGGCCCGAATTTTCACTCCCAGAACCAGCCTTTTTGGGATGCCTGATGGCCAGGTGTATGGGAGGTACAGGTTTCCACCACACATAATACTGGACCTGGTCAGTGAGTGGGAGGATGACCTCACATCACCCACCCTGTGCTCCCAAGCACTCAGCCCCCTGGAGAAGGTCCTCAATGTACTGCACTTCTTGGCCACAGGATCATTTCAGCGGACAAGTGCCATAGTGTGTGGGGTGTCACAGGCCACGCAGTCACGCTGCCTACACCAGGTCTTCAACATCATCACTGCACGCCCATCAGTCCGAAGGGACATATACCTGCCCAGGACACCTGCAGAAAGGCAGGCTGCCATCCTCGATTTCTACGGTGTGGCACAATTCCCCAAAGTGCTAGGTGCCATTGACTGCACCATGTGGTACTACGTCCACCCAGGGCATCTGAGCACATCTATAGGAACCGCAAGCACTGGCATTCCATCAACGTGCAGGTAGTATGTAATGCCAAGGGAATCATCACCTCAGTATATGCCAACTATCCAGGGTCCACCCACGACAGCTTAATTTACCGAATGTCTACCCTAAGCCGGGCCCTAGAAGCTGGGCGGCATGGCGATACATGGCTGCTTGGTGAGTATGAATACCACGCACATGCATGCATGGCAGATGCAGAGTTATGTCACTACCCCACTAATGATACCCATCACCTCCTCACCAGGGGACAGTGCCTACCCTCTGAGCACCCACATGATGACGCCAATTCGGAACCCCATCACGCCTCCCGAGTTAAGATACAACACAGCCCATATTGCAACCCGGGGCATAGTGGAGCGCACATTCGGAGTGGTAAGGACACGCTTTCGCTCCCTTGACCGTTCTGGCGGGCAGCTGTTATATGCGCCCCCAGTAGTGTGCAGGATCATAGTGGCAGCATGTGTCCTGCACAATGTTGCAACACGCCAGGGCCTGGCTGTGGACATGGTGGTGCCCCCACATCCCCAACCACATGCACGCCCGCTGCGCATGGGAGGGGAAAGGACACAGGGTGAGGCAGCCCGTACGCAGCTGGTGGCTAATTACTTCACATAGAAATCACACCCCTGTGGAGTGCACACAGCCCTGGCACATACCATCTGATAAGCAAGGATGACTCGACCTGACAATTATGACGAACAAAGGGACAGTCAACTGTCAGAACCATAGCAGCCTGAGATTGTTCATGTGGAAGTGTCACAATGTGTGCATCCCTACCTACACAAACACCACCAATGCAGTGTCAACAAAAGACACACTTCCATGCTGCAGAAATGAATACCCACTTACTACATGAGAACAGTGCCATGTCACCCAACCCCTCTGTTAGGGAGAATTCTCTGTTTAGGCTGAATTTCCTAACCTAGTGAGTCCCCCAGCAGCTTTGCCGGATTTCTGGAGTTTGTTTTTTCCATCCTGCCAAGAGTGTGACCCTTTTCCTCTCACTCTTGGACATGTATGTGTGTAATTCCTTTGAAATGTCAATGGCCCTCATTACGACCCTGGCGGAAATCGAAAAACGATGGCGGAAATGCAATACCGCCATCGAATAGCGCTCGGTGCGACTATGACCCGTCACCGCAAAGTACGAAGCCATTAGCGACACCGTAGTGAACGCCAACGCTAACTGCACCAAGCACGCGCGCGCGCGCCATGCCAAACCGCAAACACCACCATGGTGCAACGGTACGCCAATTCCGACCCTAGCGGACATGTACCTAACGCCATCAGGCATGGCGGAATGTACCATTCCGCCATGGCGAGAAGTACGGCATCGCGAATCAACCGTAAACGGCCCCACTGAGTGCCTGTACACCGCTCCCTGCCCACAAAGTACAACTCCCGGTAGGTGCAATGAAGTCACAATGCAACCATTGAAATGTACAAAGCACCCATGCATGCCAACGAACAAAAGCAACACAAGAGGGGCCAATGGGAGCTGCAGGTCACAGATGGCACGAATACAGAAGCCATCCCAATGGACATGACCACAGTCCCCCACCAAGAAACGCACGCAAACACAGGCACCTGTGCCCAGCAATATTCCGAAAATCACATCATTCCACCAGTCCACCTGGCTGACCGGCATCTGTTACACAAAACCCAATCCCCCGCCCCTGAGCATGACAACATTCAAACTGTCATATAGGCAGCCCCCATCCCTGACCTCACGGGCTTAGTAGGCAAACGCGCCCAGTACAGTACCACGCAACTAAACCCCGAAGCTGGAACCCAATGCAGATCTCCTCACAATACATCGCCCCCCAAATAGGCATATGCCACATCACTTGCAAAGAAAAACGCTACACGGGCCAAATCAGAATAGCAATTTATGCACATCAAAGACACCAAGCCCATACAGCCATCAGGCCATGAACTCCAAAACACTAATCACCATTGTGGGCTGCATCCGCAAGAAATGACCAGCCACTACTTGTGTGTCGCCCTGTACCCCCATGGTACACAGAGCCACATTCACGTACGAAAAGGCAACATGGAAGCGCACAGAACCGCAGGGCTGTCCCAATGGGGAGGCACTAGTCCAGCTGAAAGGCCGAAATGTTGCTCCGAGACACCAGTACTGCGTAAGGGCATGTGGGCCATTGGCGATCGTCCCATAAGATCGTAATGCTGCTACACCGATTAACACGAAGCAGCAGGTGTCGGGAGTAAAATCCATCTGCAGGAGTGGCATACAGATGGCAGTAGCAAAAGGGGAGGAGATACCTGTCAACCAAAAGAAAAGAAAAAGAACAGAATGGCCATCAGAACTACATTCGAACAACTCACTTCAATGATCACACGAAATCCACAGCCATATGCATGCTAGCCCACTCAAAAGGATCATCACCACCCCAAAACCACTTGCGACTCATAACCATCTATATCGAGGTGCAAACACCATCACAAACGAGTGTACCTGTGCATGCGTCTGTCAAAACAGAATCCATCAGATGGGAATGTCAACGTGCATGGACACAAGTGTCTGAGGGCGCCTCGAGACAGGGAGGGCTCAACAAGGCCAGATAGACGATGGTCCCACTATGGCAGCCCTGCATCACATAGCGTAGGGGAGGCGGATAGATCCCAAGAAGCCCTGTACATGGCAAACTCTGTATCAAATCACCTGCCCATGCATCCATTCATCATTCCCTCATCCCGGGATCAAAACGCCTGAATAATTACTCACATGACATTAGAAACATCCATTGAGTCTGTGCGTTATGCAGCCTGCAAAATCCACAGTGCCCCAGCCCGTAATTCCAGTGTTGTGAAGTAACATGTATTTGGGAACGGCCGGCCTCATCGCCCACGTAGCTAATGCGCATCCCAAACTATTCATATCAATCATTGCTCCCTCGCCATGGGCCCTGTCTCAAGGACATTGAACAATAGAACGTTATATTTGCAGTCAGACCTGTGGGCATCTCCTCGCCGCCAGCTGAAGACCGAAAGCGCCGCCCTTCGAATTCCTCATTTGCAACACCACGTCGGAAAGGCATCTGTGGCCGTTTGAAATCACTAATTATTCCATCGAGTGCGGCTGTGTGTGAAAATGGCAACTGCCTTCACCCACGAATGGGACGCCCCGCCCGTCGTTGCAACTCGGTACAGTGATGCATGAGGGCCCACCGTTACTCGAGTACTACGTTCCACTGACCTTTCACAAGTCTGTTCGCGACTGCACAGATAGAATGGGAAACAATGGGACCATAGCCGAATGAACATAACAACCAATCCAACACGGCCATCGGGTACAAATACATGATAGCAATAGCAAGATACCATTCCCCGAATTGCAGCGTTGTGCGCGTGACGTGCTCGGCCAAAGGGGAGGGCAGTTTGCACAGGTGGAATGAATCACCACAGGTGGAGGCCATACAGCCTGAAAACACATGAATTGCACAGCCAGTCTCCTCCCACAACCACACCGAAATGCTACCGGCAGGACTCGCGATGTTGGCCCTGGGGGACCTGATAGCACTGCAAGTGCTCCAACTCCAAGAGGAAGACGAACACCAACTACAACCGGCCGCACGGAGGAGACGCAGGAGGAGGAGGAGGGCAAGGCAGGGCCAGCAAGGCCCACCAGCACAGCCACTACCACCACGCAGGCAGCCCGCAATCCCACGCCTCCGAGCACATCCGTTCAACCTCACTGATGAGCAGATCCACACCCTCTACCGTTTGGACCGGGACACCATAGCCGCCATTGTGGACATGACACAGGCTGACCTTGTCAGCATGATAGATAGCCCAACCGCCATCCCACCCCTACTGAAGGTGGTGTCTGTACTCCACTTCCTGGCCACAGGCACCTACCAGCACACAGTCGGACAGTTGCATGGCATTTCTCAGCCACTGTTCTCACGGACACTATTGCAAGTGCTCGATGCCCTCCTGCAGCACGCAGACGACTACATCTCCCTACCACGCTCGGAGCAGGAAATTACAAACACGAAAGTGGGATTCCATGCACTTGCCGGCATACCGGGTTGCATTGGTGCCATCGACTGCACCCATGTGGAATTGGTCGTCCCACATGCCATGGAGGCCCAGTACCGCAACCGAAAACAATTCCATTCCCTGAATGTACAAATGGTGTGTGACTCCAACAGTATCATTACACATTGTTGCGCCCGATTCCCTGGATCAACCCATGATTTTATGGTCTTGAGGAACTCTACAATACCACGCTACATGGAGCGACACGCAGGGAACAGATCCTGGCTACTCGGTGAGTCTCATTACATGCATGATGATGTGGGGTATGTGAATTGGCAATGACCTGGCAGGAAGGGGGGGGGGGTGTGCGTATGTATCAATGGCATTCCACATCATACGTTTCTCGTCCACATACAGGTGATGCTGGATATCCACTGAAGAGATGGCTCCTCACACCAGTCCGGAACCCACGGGACCAGCATGAGGAGGACTACAACCATGCCCACTCACGTACCCGTGTAGGCATAGAACAGGCATTCGGCCTACTGAAGGGCCGTTTCCGCTGCCTCAGCAGGTCTGGCGGGGCACTCCTGTACCGCCATGAGAAGGTTGCAAAGATGGTGATGGCATGTGTCATGCTCCACAACATGTGCGTACGTAGAAATGTGCCCATGCCCCCTGACGCAGAACTGCAAGCACCTGATGATGGTCATGATGAGGGTGGGGATGTGGCAGCACCTCATGGAGTCTGCGAGGCACCGGAGGCCCGTGACATTCGTCAGCATCTCATTGATGTATGCTTCTAGCACTCACGCCTGGTGGCTGATACATGGACACGGGACTCGTGGCACTGCGTGTGTCTGGGACATGCACAATATGGACTGTACGCCTATGATGGCCTAGTACACAAAGATCAATGTCCACACATCTCATTGGTTGATCGTGCACTTTTTATGGCATATGTGATGTCATGTTGAACACCCTATCGACCCGCCACCCAAGTGAGCCCAACACACCCCCTCCACCCCCCTACCTCCCCCCCGAACACCAGTGTCCAAAGATGCTCATTGTCAGTGGGCTGTCGCTATTGCAAGCCCCCTCTGCGGGTATCAGGGGCACCCCTGCCTGTGGAGCGCAGGTTCCTTCCAGATCTACGTTGGGGGCTGCCCTGGACGGAGCTTGCAACGGATGATGTGTCTGCCTGCTCACGTCCATGCATGTCCCTAAGGGTTTGCGAGAGCTCAGTGAGCACACGGCGCACTGCGGCAAGTTCGGCACATACGTCCTTGGCCGTCGCATGCAGTTCCCCCCTGAGGCTCTCGGTGCTTCTCTCCATTTGGACTCTCAGGCTCTCGGTGCTTCTCTCCATTTGGACTCTCAGGCTCTCGGTGCTACTCTCGATTTGTGCCCTAAGTGTCTCAGTTGATGTTTCTATGTCTGCCTTAGTGCCCCCACATTCATCAGCATGGTCCTTGAGGAGCGTGGCCAGTTGCTGCTGTTGTTCGATCAACTGGTCGAGGGACTGTTGCCTCTGCTGGGCCAAGGCCATTTGCGGGGGTGTCACAGAGGGGCTGTTGTCCTCATGTTGCATTGCCACAGGGCTTGTGGGGGATGGCCAGTCGTCGTCTTGTGGGTGCCCCTGCGTGGTATCCTCATGTTGTACGGGATGGGACAGACAGGGGGATTGGGACAGGTCATGGATGGATCTGACTTCGGCATCCCCGTTTTCTGTGTCGGAGCATGCTGCCATCAATGGGGTGTCACCTATGGTGCTGCTGCCACCGGAGGCAGTGCCTTCTGTGGCATCCATTGGGGGGACCTGTGGTGGTGGTGTTGTGGGCATGCTGGCTGCTGGGGTGCCTGTTGATGTTCCCTCCTCTGTGCTGCCACCTGATTTGTGCTGCTGCCATGTCTTGATGCGTGCAGCTGAGGTGGAGGGTCTCTGGCCGTTGGTCTTGGCCCTCTTTGCAGGTGTGCTGGTAGGGGTGTCCTGTAGCTCGTCGTTTGGATCGGACCCTGTGGTGGAGTAGAGGAGGGCGAGGGTTATTGGTGGGTCTGTGGGAATTGGAATGGCATTGTGTCACATGCATTGGGGTGGTACCTGAGGGTAATTTGGGCCGGGCCCTTGGAGGTGCTTTGATTTGTGTGTGGAGTGAGGGTGCAGTTGTTTGGCAGCCTGCAGTTAGGGTGTGCCTGCTGCACGTGTAGTGCGTGTATTAGGGGTTTTTAATTATTTATGTATTTATTGTGGGTTTTAACGTGCGCTATCAGGCCGATGTGTGTGGACGTTCTCCTGGACATGTGTTTCTGTTGCACTATGTGGACGCATGGTACTTCACATGGATGGACTGTTTGGATTTGGCATTGTTTTTTCTGGCCCACCTACCTGTATCTTCAGATGTCTGCACTCCTTTCTCCATCCCTCCGACTCCCTCTATGCTCTCCATTCCGATGGTGGAGGCACAGATTTCTTCCCAGGGGGTCAACTTGATGGGTGATTCAGGACCTCCCCCGGTGGCTGTGGCAATGTTGCGGTTGGCAGAGAGTATGCTGCGGACGCGTATCCGCAGGTCGTCCCATCGCTTGCGGCATTGCTGTGGGGTGCGGGGTGCGGTCCCCCCCGCACTTACCCGCTGTGCCACCAGAGCCCATATGGCCTTCTTGTTTGCAAGTGCCGTCCTGGTCATTTGCGTGCAGAAGACGACGGCAGCATTCTCCTGGAGGGTCTCTGTTAGCACGGTGAGTTCCTCACGGGAGAAGTGGACCTGCCGCTTGCGGTCGCATGCTTTCTTCGTTGCTTTTCCCATTATTCTTGGTTTCGCTAGGGTGGTTGACGGGTTGGGGTGTGTTTCAGGGTAGTGATTTTAGTGGTTGTGTGGTTTTAGTGTATTTATAGGTGTACGCCGGGATGTTTCCCGTTCCGGGCCCATGTTTTAACTTCCGTTTCCGTATATTTCCGGGCACCGTACTTTCCGGTAGGCGCACACTGCGGTGACCGGTAAGAGGGGTGGCGGTATTGCACCTGGGGCGCCGTACGGCGGCGGTGTGGGCCGTTTTGGGGTCATTTCCGCCATCGCGGACTTTGCACTTCCGCCATGCCGTGGTGCTCGTGCCCGATGGGTCGGAATGGGCCGCACTTTGCTCCTTCGTGCAATGGCGGAAACGCTATTTACGCTGTGGCGCTCCGGTCAGTCGCTTTCCGCCAGGGTCGTAATGAGGGCCAATGTGTTCGATGGGCTAAGGGGTCTTTTACTCCATAGGGTCTCATAAGTTTTTCTATGTGTGTCACTCTGCACCCTACGTGTCGTGACACGAGGGCGCCCTAGCAGGTCCCCCCACCATAGACTCCATACCCGGGGACTGACTACCGTCTCCCCGGGCATGTAAAGTCACCATTGGCTTTACTAGACCTAAATTTGCTAACAGAACTAGTACCAACCATCTTATTGTGGACGTGCTAGTAGGGGTAATTCGATTACTCCTGGATCTGTTACTCGAGGGGGCACTGTCCCGTCCCTCCTCGTCGAGTTTTGGCTGGTGGCAGTGGAAACTACTTGTTATGTTCGACCCCGAGCATAACCCTATGGGATCCATCCCACTGTTGAAGATTGATACTGTTTTTCGTTAATCTCCAACGTACCACCGATCTACTTATCTTAAATAAGTCTATCGAGTGGTATTTTCTGCCAGAACTCGGGTTGTAAAATGGCGTCTGTGTTTGTCTCTGTGACTCCTAAACCAAAGGTTGAGCCCTTTGTTCCACTTTTGGCGGGCCTCTGGACAGAGACCCTCCAAAGTGGTGCCATTCTGTCTAGGTTACCTCAGGGGTGTGGGAGGGGGTTTAGACACCCTGGACCGAGTTGCCTTGCCAACTCAGGTCGCACTCTGGAGTGATTGGCCCAGGTGGTGAGCCTTCCCGCTCACCACTTAGCATGCGTTGATTGACAAGCTAGGCTGAAGGAATGGGGGACGTCTGCATAAAAGCAGGGCTTTTGGGACTGGATCTTCAGAATGTCGCCACTGGACCTAAAGAATCCGACGAGGGTAACGCTGAGCTGACCTGCACGACGACACCTCCGGTGGAGCCCTGCGGAATCGTCTCACAATCTCCCGACGACAGAAGAGATCTCCCTGCCGGAGAGTCTCTTTCCCTGGCTGGTGGGAACAACCAGTCTTCTTCTTTGTGCTTTTTGATCGCCCAGGACGCAGTGGTCGAATTGCCCGTGCAGAGCACCCGGCAACCGGATAGCCACTACTCCTGCATCGTGATCGAAAGGTGGTGCCTTGTGACGAAGCACTCCACGGCTGGTTTCTTCCCTGGTGGTGCACCGGACATCTTCTCTTCGACGACGAGAGCATCTCTTCTCTTGGCCAAGACCCGTCGTGCATCCACCACCAGGAACAACTGCCCCCGCCGGAGCTGTCTTCCACAACAAGGTACCGTAACCGCCTGGCTTCCCTTTTTGATCGGTTCGTGTGAGGTATCTGATTCCTCTCCGTTCCGGTGGGTTGCCTCCAAGCTTTATTCACTCTTTGTTCTGAACTGGTTCAACCTGTCGCTAACCAAATTGCTAACTAAGACTTGAACGCATCATCCGTAGAGACTTTCCAGGACATCGTGCCTTGCCTCTCACCGAGTGGGCCTGGCCGCCGAACTGTAGGATTTAGTGTGATTAATGCCTTCTTGCCTTGCATTTTTACCCGCTTCAGTACGAACCGTGTTGACTTCATTACCTGCCTATCTCTTCTCTCCCTTCCTCACTAAATATTCGAGTGTCAGCTGGGTTGAGGTATACACCTCTGTCTGAAAATAAGTGGTGCCGTAGAACCTAGAGTTGTCGATATTGTGTTTTCGGGGATTGAGCTTTATTCCATTCTGCAGAGTAATTGTATTTTGATTTGTTTGCCGTGGTTCACTTTAGTATTTTTCGTAGACGTTCTGTTATTAATAAATAACTTACTATCTTTATACTAAAGCCTGGTTGCGTGTTTACTCATTTTGCTGCGAAGAATTACCCTATCTTGTATACTCCCTATACTGACCAACTTTTCTTGAGAGAAGTCTGACTGCTCAGCCACAGCTACCAATTGAATCTGTGTGGTACAGACTGCTACCAAGTGGGTTCATCGCAACACCTGTAGTCCTAAATCTTTTGCAGTGGTCCCAGAGGGAGCTGCACAGGTTTCCGCCTAACACCCTCCCCAGCACGGCCACACAACACTCCATGGCATGTCATGCAATGTGAGAGCAAACAAATTAATCCCCACAACATGCCCCAAGTGTCACCAGCTACAGTGTCCCTAATGGAAACATGGCCACACATGAAATGCTCACAGTAATGCAGGACCTACAACACACATTACCAAATACTTACCAAGAATACCAATCACCTACTCAACCTCAAACCTACCTTAAACATGACATTACAGACTTAAACATTTGCTAGCCTCACTACCTGATGATGCCAGCACTCCGAACACTTCCAAGTATACAGTGTTAGCGCCACGCAAGAGTGTAGGTGCACTGCTTACAACATGGACTCCAGTTCCAAGGTGGACCGCCTTGTGAAGACATGAGAAATGGACCTGCAAATTCGGAGGATGAGATGGATGCAGAGGCACATATCAAAACACCATGCAGTGTACAATACAACAACAATATGCACTATGAATGTATACACAGTATTGACTACAGACTGCCCACACATCGAATGGGAGTCCAACGTCACCATGTACGTCAATGTCACTTGGGCACACCCTTTGCAAGCCCATGGAAATGGGAAGTAGGAGGGGTGTGTGTCACACAAACCCAAGCATCTGAACCAAATTCATGACAAGCCTGCATATGCCCAGCCACAATGCAGCGTATGCCCACGGGAGCCACACAAGGCAACACACTGTCCCAAAAAAAAAAAAAAAAAAATCACAAATGGCCATTAATGGGGCTAGGGGGGTGGGGGAGGCCACCCAGGAGATCCGAGGACAGGGTGCACACCAAAACCCACCTGTGTGGATCTTGCAGAAAAAAAACACCTCCATGGGCTCATGGCCTACACGGCTACCCTATTGTGGGAAAATCACTGCTGTCGCTCTCCTCACCCTCTGCAGCTGCATCAGGAGGTGGTGGCACTATGGGAGGCAGCCCACGCAAAGCCCTAGTCTGTTCCTCCATGGCAGCAAGCATGCGGGTGTGGTAGGTCTCGCTCTGGAGGATAATTGTGCGTAGGTCCCCATGCAACAACTCACTGGATGCCCGGACCTCTGCCCTAGTTGCCTGTATCTCAGCTGAGAGCGTACGTGTGAGACGCTCCAGCTGCTGTTCTGTCCTTCTGTTTGTTGAAGCCTCAAACTCAACAAGAGTCGTCCTGAGGTGAAGGAGTTCCACCCTCAGGGCTTACCTGTGGCCCTGGGACTCTATGGAAATGGCTTCCTGCAGAGTCGCCAGTACGCCCGCCTGTCCCTGTCGGACGCCAACATGTACTCCCTGTGTGACTGGCAGGTGGAGTCTGTTGCCTGCTGTAGTCGCTGCATCAGCCTTTCGGTGGGGACAATGGAAGTGGCCACCCTATCCATGGCCTGAGCCATCATCTCTGATGATGCTGCCTGTTGGGTTGCCATACCGTATATGGATTGCTCCCATGCGGTATTGCCAGGTGGCGTACGGCCACCACGTCGGCGGGCACCACACCTGTCTGGGGCAAGGCGAACTGCGCTTTGCTGTGCCGGCACTGCCTGAGGCTGCAGGACTGCATTCCCCCTCTGATCTGCTGGCCCAGGAACAGGATCAGATGTTGCAGAGTGTGACCCTACATCCGTAACCACCAAAGGCGTACCTGCCAACACTGACATCCCCATTGAGGGTTCTAACCCTGGTGCAGGTGGGTCAGACAGAACAGAATCCCTCCCAGGAACACTCACCTGCGACGGCACATAGGTCTCATCATCCGAATCGACACCTGAATACAGATCGGGGGAGGTGCAGCCAGAGACACCCCTTGAGAGCACGACCTGCAGCAGCCACCCACCACCACACCACGTCCCTCACTGGTGGTCGGTCGGGCCTCAGACCCCTCCTGGGTCTGCACCATCTCCACAACCCCAGCAGTATCAAGTGCGTCATCCCCTGCAAAGACATGAAAGACAACAAATGGAAAGAGGCATTAGCACTATGGCACACAATTAGGGCTGAGAGGCTACAGAAACAGTACTTGATTGACACATGTCCCACATGACTAAAACCCTCCCATGCATGCACCGTCACTGCGTGTGAAGGGTAGGCAGATGGCACACATTGATGACACCAAGATGGAAGATGAACACATTTGCTGCATGCTGCCTAGCAGTGGCATCACACATTGGCCAGTGATTGGCAGGTCAAATACACACGACATCACACAGATGGCATGTACCCTAGCCATAAAGTGAAGAGGGAGAGGAGGGCACCAATTGTTCATTCTGTCCAGTTTGCTCATGAAATTGATTTTTTCATTGAAATGGTTCAAATGTTTAACCTGGAGCTGCCACTCCAAAATGGTCTTATAGCACAGGGACATGTCTAAACTAATCATGTCCAGGAAACAAAGCCAGTCCACTGTACCATAGCCATGTCAGACATGTGACAAATGCCGAGTGAAAGTGGTGGTATGCAAACAATCTGCCTGAATAAACAGAGGAAAATAAGCAACAATGTTGTGGCAAGATGACACTTCAAGGGCAACTGGCGTGGTGTTGGGCTGGAGGTCTAATGTTGGCAGAACGGATACTGCTATACCCAAATGCTGGTGCGCAGAATGTATTGGATGAGGCACATGGGTGACCCAGACCACTCAGGCACACACACCCTCACATGGCACCCAAACATAAGCCCTCCCACACACGCCATGCACATGGATGACACATACATGCATGTGCACTCACCGGACAATGCCTCATAATCTGCCAGTTCTCCCATGCCTTGGATCTGTTCCTCCGTGACGTAGGTCCCAGCAACCTGCTCATGTGGAGTGAGTTCTATGTCCTCTGCTGGAGATCCACCTCCAGTCATTAGAGTTGCGGCATGACTTGAGGCCAGCTTATTCTTTGCCCTGCGCTTCAGGTCATTCCAGCGCTTGTAGCATTCAGTAGCTGTGCGCCTCACGATTCCAAGGGCACTTATGATGTCCGCGATGGTCTGCCAGTGTGCCTGACATTGTGCAGGTGTGGTCTTGGATCCTGCAACAATCACCATTTCGCGGTCATGTGCGGTCACATACTCTACAAGTGCATTCAGTTCGGCCTCATTGAAGCTGGGCTTCCTTGACGGGCCGGACTGTGTAGCCGTGTCTGGGGCATCAGCCTCTACTGGACGAGCACTCTTCCTCTTCCGCTTGGAAGGTGGTGGGCATCCTGAGTTTCCTACGCCCCTCTGGACACTAGGGGCAGGAGCCCCGGTGGACTCTGTACTCGGAGTGTGGGATTGCACACTAAGCATGGGAGTTGGTGCAGGCATTAGCTCAAGTGTGATGGTGTCAGGGGGAATGTCAGCATGATGGACTTGGACCGACACTGTCCTGGCTGGGTGTGTGAGAGGTGGGGTGGATGGAGCCGCAGCTGCCCCTGCAGCCTCCCCAGCCTGCCTACACGGGGCAGCAGATGACCTAGCTGCCCCTCATCCACGTGGCCTGATGACACCAACGTGCACCAGCGCACGTGGCCTAGACCTGCTGACCTGGAAGTCAGCCATGGAGTCACCCTGTGCCAGGTCTGGTTCCACAGTGGGCTGGTCCAACAAGGGCTGAGCATGGATGGTGTCAGCCACGTTATCCTCAACCAGGGGGGGGGCATGGGTGTCCCTGACTGCTCCTCCACACATGGGGGCTAGGGGCACCCTGCAAGTCATGGCCACGTCCCCTACCGGTTCCACCACGGCCACCACTTGGGGCTCGGCCACCTTTGCCACCCCTACAGCTTGTTCGCCTCCCAGCCATGGCACTGATGTTATTGTTCGTATGGGAGTCGATGTGAACTATTGTCCTGGGCAATTGGGAGTCAAAGGGGTTGGGTACCAGATGGTAATCGTACCCTAGTGCTCTAGCAAGGCTGTATATCACCCCTGGGGAAAGATGACGGGTCACGCAATGCACAGGCACCCCAAAAAAGGGAAGTAAGGTGCATGCAACCCCTCCTAGACCACGTGTGTGGAAAAATAAACCTGCACTACGCTGTGGCACCCAGAAACACAAGAATGAACGTATGCGTGTCACACGCAGCCTAGAATGACCTCTGAAGGGGTATGCGACACACGGGGCAAGCACAGATGTTAAATACGTGCGCGACTCACCGTCTGGCAGGAACAAAAGCGTGAAAAATATGCGCGTGTGCGCGTTGGCAACACCCCCGCCAAAAGAAGAATTCAACGCTGTCTGAGGAGACAGGACAACAGTAGAAGGGAACGCTGTTTGAGGAAACAGTCCCAGGAAAAAAAGGAAAAGAGAAAAAGCTGTCAGAGGTAACAGGGAGTATGAACTTGAAACGCCGTGAAGTAAATCGTGTGTGAACCGACAAGAAGTACAGATTTCACCCACTCGCTCTCCACGAAAAGCATGTACAAGGAAATGGCGCTCTACACGTACCTTTTATACACACGTCACAGACGCGCATACGCGATGAGGCCATTTCCACCAATTACACGCTTTGACACTCGGACGTGTATCTTTTTTTTTACACGCGCCATTCTCTACGGCCATCCGCGTGACGTCATAGCTGCGCATGGGGGCCTTTGGGCCAATGAAATCGTGTTTGCGTGCAGACGCGCTTACGCGCTAAGGGCCTTTCCTCTAATTACACGCAGACGTGCTGGATTTTCACGTGCCAAATCACTCTGTATCAAGCTGGCCACGCGTAAGCACACAGAAGACCATGCTCCTCCCCAGAAAGCCGATTTACTGCCCCCCATTGCCCCGAGCACGCTCCCACCTGCCATCTGCTGCTGCCTGACTGCCTGCTGCCCACGTGCCCTGCCATTTGCTGCCTGCCCATCAGCCAGGGGTGCTGTTGCTGTGACCACCCCTGCTGGAACCGAAGACTCCCGACTGGGATTCCATCGCTCCACAGCCCAGCCCCAGGACCCAGTTGCCCACCCAATCCTGCCTATGGGGTTGTCATGTCGGGCACTGCAACATCTGGCACCACTGACAACCCCCGGCCAGAGAGGCAGAGGGGCACCAGCTTCAGTGCCAGGGAAGTTAGTGTCCTGGTGGAGCAAGTCCTGGGGCAGTATGATGCCCTCTTCGGAAGTGTGCGCGCCGACAAGGAAGGACGGACTCGGATCTGGACGGGCATCGTGACTGCCATCAACGCGGAGGGGGTGGCAGTCACCGCCTTCCAACATGTCAAGAAGCGCTGGGAGGACTTCAGGTCCAGGACCCTGAACAAGGCCCAGCGCCTCTTGAAGGCAGCGGATGCTAAGGGGCGCCGGGGCCACTTGTCGGAAGATGAGATGAGGGTCCTGGAACGCATATCCCCAGCGCTCCACGTCCAGGTCCTTGAGAGGCAGACCCGTCTGGAGTCGAGCGGTAAGTGTACATGCATCATGATTGTAAGCTGTGCGTGTGGTGATGTGCCAGTAGTGTGCCGGTTGCACATCTGTTTGTATGGGGCCGAGTATGGGTGGGGGTGTACAGGGCCATGAGGCTAACACATGCAAGGGCTGTCATGTGTGAGACATGGATGGTGCTTGTGTGTGTAGGCTTGCATGCCAAATGCAGTTGTGTGGGCACACATGTTTGGATGAATGTGTATGCAAGTAGGCATGTTCGTGATGTCACACATGTATGTTGTTTTCAGCTGCATGTATCAGCACTGTGTACATGTGCATGTGCGTGTATTTGACAAGGGTGCAACAGTGATGCAACATGGATGCATGTGAAAGTGGGATGTGGAAGCCTGATTGGCAGATGTGACATGGATGCCCATCGGAACACTGCAACAGTTGGCTGAGGTGTACACATGCATGCAAGTGTGGTGGTGTGCGTGCATGTGTAGTGCACTCCCTGTGTTGCATGTGATGTCTGGCTCACCTTTGCCTGCTCATGCTGTTGTATGTGTATGGTTGGTGCTGGCAGTTCCGATGTGGCTGTGGTATGGCTCATGTGTGCAAGTTGAAATGACATGTGTGTTGCCAATTGTGATGCCATGTCTGAGGTTTGCCAATGCCACTCATGTGCAACTGTCATTTGTGTATGTGTCCATTGTACAGTGCCCTGATGCCTGTGTTTTATTTCTCCCTGTCTGCAGCGTCATCTGGTGAATAGGGCGGCGAAGGTGCTGTGGAGCACACCGGCGGGGATCCCATCGCCAGCCGGAGACGCAAGGCCCGGCTCCCCTCCCAGGTTGTGATCTCGTCAGGGAGTGAGGAGTCCAGTGCCACGTCCAAGGCCGCAGCTGCCAGGGGGAGGTCCAAGAGGCGGAGGTCGGAGTTGGACTCCTCGGCAGCAGAAGGGGCAGCTGGGACCCCACAGGGCCCAATGGGGGAAGATGGCACGGAGTCATCCAGGTTGGTGGGGGGTTTGGTGGAGGAGGAGGCCTTGCAAGCAACAGAGACGGGGTCTGGAGGTGGGGATTCCACTGGTGCTAGTGGTGCAGTGCAGGACCAGGGACAGGAGGCAGCACAGGTCGCCGCGGAGGTGCCTGTGTGCAATCCTGTTCGTGATCCTGTCACTGCATCATCTTGCACCAGCAGGGATGCCTACGTCCAGACCCGTTTTCAGGCAGGGGGTGAGCTCACGTCAACTGGCCTTCCTCTGCCTGCGGACGTGGCTATCCAGGTCCGGGTTGAGCCTGTACTGACTGGTGTGGCGTTGCGTCAATGGGCCATGCGAGGTGACCTGCAGTCTTTTCATGGAGAGACTGCACGTCATCTCGAATGGCTCGTTGACCGCTTCGGCCTACTGGGACAGGTCACCCAGGCCGGATTCCTCCGTTTGATGGGGCTTGCTCAGACCCCCTCCTCAACTGAACCCCCTATGCGCCAGTCGTCCTCCGTGCCATCTTCCCACTCATCAGTCACCTGGGTGCCCTGTGGAGCTGCCTCTGACGGTGCGGCCAGGCTGGTGGAGGAGGCATCCCTGCCACAGTCGGGAGTCAGACGTCCAGCAGGGGTGGCCACATCAACGACTGCACCCCAGCCAGTGCAGGATGTGCAGGCAGCAGGAGGCAGTGCACGGGCAGAGGCGCAGCAGCAGCAGCAACGTGGTGGGAGCCATGATGGCTCTGGGCCTTCAACATCGGAGGGGCAGGCATCGGCTGTAGGGCAGGAGGACCCAGGACAGGAAGTGTCTTCCGTGTTGCAGCGGTTGGGCCATGCCATAGATGCGGAGCGGCAGCGGGCGGAAGAGGCACGGCTCACGATGGTCAGGGCGGAGAACTCGATGCGGAGGGCCCTGAGGCGGGCCGAGTGCCTCGAGGCAATCCGCAGGGAGTTTGGGGTGAACATGTGGACGGCCCTGTGGATCCTCGGGGCCATGGAGGAGGATCGCCTCCGGGACATTGAGCAGGAGTTCGATGATGCCCTGGCCCGGAACATCCCGAAGTGAGCCGTCGGACTAGCCCGCTGCCCTTGTAAATAGTTCTGTAGTTAGTGTTAGGTTTCCTTTGGTTTTGCATTTTTTTGGGGCTGATGGGAGACATGAGTTGGACATGAGTGGGGGCCTGGTGGAGGGTGCCCCTGGATGCTGGGGGGTGGGGTGGTGGTACACATGAGTGGGGGCCTGGTGGAGGCTGCCCCTGCACTGCTGGGGGGTGGGGTGCAGGGAGACATGAGTGGGGGCCTGGTGGAGAGTGCCCCTGGATGCAGGGGGTGCAGGGGGACATGTGTGGGGGCCTGGTGGAGGGTGCCCCTGGATGCTGGGGGGTGAGGGTGAAGGGGGACATGAGTGGGGGCCTGGTGGATGCTACCCCTGCACTGCTGGGGGGTGGGGGTGGTGGGAGACATGAGTGGGGGCCTGGTGGAGGCTGCCCCTGCACTGCTGGGGGATGGGGGTGATGGGAGACATGAGTGGGGGCCTGGTGGAGGCTGCCCCTGCACTGCTGGGGGGTGGGGGTGGTGGTAGACATGAGTGGGGGCCTGGTGGAGGCTTCCCCTGCACTGCTGGGGGATGGGGGTGATGGGAGACATGAGTGGGGGCCTGGTGGAGGCAGCCCCTGGATGCTGGGGGGTGGGGGTGGTGGTAGACATGAGTGAGGGCCTGGTGGAGGCTGCCCCTGCACTGCTGGGGGATGGGGGTGATGGGAGACATGAGTGGGGGCCGGGTGGAGGCTGCCCCTGGACTGCTGGGGGGTGGGGGTGGTGGTAGACATGAGTGGGGGCCTGGTGGAGGCTGCCCCTGCACTGCTGGGTGTGGGGGTGCAGGGAGACATGAGTCGGACATGAGTGGGGGTCTGGTGGAGGGTGCCCCTGGATGCTGGGGGGTGGGGGTGGTGGGAGACATGAGTGGGGGCCTGGTGGAGGCTGCCCCTGGATGCTAGGGGGTGGGGGTCCAGGGTGACATGAGTTAGACATGAGTGGGGGCCTGGTGGAGGCTGCCCCTGGATGCCGGGGGGTGGGGGTGATGGGAGACATGAGTGGGTCCTGGTGGAGGCTGCCCCTCCACTGCTGGGGGGTGGGGGTGCAGGGAGACATGAGTTGGGGCCTGGTGGAGGCTGCCCCTGGATGCTGGGGGGTGGGGGTGGTGGTAGACATGAGTGGGGGCCTGGTAGAGGCTGCCCCTGCACTGCTGGGGGGTGGGGGTGCAGGGAGACATGGGTTGGACATGAGTGGGGGCCTGGTGGAGGCTGCCCCTGGATGCTGGGGGGTGGGGGTGGTGGGAGACATGAGTGGGGGCCTGGTGGAGGCTGCCCCCTCACTGCTGGGGGGTGTGGGTGATGGGAGACATGAGTGGGGGCCTGGTGGAGGCTGCCCCTGCAGTGCTGGTGGGTGGGGGTGCAGGGTGACATGAGTTGGACATGAGTGTGGGCCTGGTGGAGGGTGCCCCTGGATGCTGGGGGGTGGGGTGGTGGTAGACATGAGTGGGGGCCTGGTGGAGGCTGCCCCTGCACTGCTGGGGGGTGGGGGTGCAGGGAGACATGAGTTGGACATGAGTGGGGGCCTGGTGGAGGCTGCCCCTGGATACTGGGGGGTGGGGGTGATGGGAGACATGAGTGGGGGCCTGGTGGAGGGTGCCCCTGGATGCTGGGGGGTGGGGGTGCAGGGGGACAAGTGTGGGGACCTGGTGAGGGTGCCCCTGGATGCTGGGGGGTGGGGGTGCAGGGGGACATGAGTGGGGGCCTGGTGGAGGCTGCCCCTCCACTGCTGGGGGGTGGGGGTGGTGGGAGACATGAGGTGGGGCCTGGTAGAGGCTGCCCCTGGATGCTGGGGGGTGGGGTGGTGGTAGACAGGAGTGGGGGCCTGGTGGAGGCTGCCCCTGCACTGCTGGGGGGTGGGGGTGATGGGAGACATGAGTGGGGGCCTGGTGGAGGCTGCCCCTGCACTGCTGGGGGGTGGGGGTGGTGGTAGACATGAATGGGGGCCTGGTGGAGGCTGCCCCTGCAATGCTGGGGTGTGGGGGTGCAGGGAGACATGAGTTGGACATGAGTGGGGGCCTGGTGGAGAGTGTCCCTGGATGCTGTGGGGTGGGGGTGGTGGGAGACATGAGTGGGGGCCTGGTGGAGGCTGCAACCTGGATGCTCGGGGGTGGGGGTGCAGGGGGACATGTGTGGGGGCCTGGTGGAGGGTGCCCCTGGATGCTGGGGGGTGGAGGTGCAGGGGGACATGAGTGGGGGCCTGGTGGAGGCTGCCCCTGCACTGCTGGGGGGTGGGGGTGGTGGGATACATGAGTGGGTGCCTGTTGGAGGCTGCCCCTGGATGCTGTGGGGTGGGCGTTCAGAGGGACATGTGTGGGGGCCTGTTGGAGGGTGCCCCTGGATGCTGGGGGGTGGGGGTGCAAAGAGACATGAGTGGGGGCCTGATGGAGGCTGCCCCTGGATGCTGGGGGGTGGGGGAGCAGGGGGACATGAGTGGGGGCCTAGTGGAGGCTGCCCCTGCACTGCTGGGGGTGGGGGTGCAGGGAGACATGAGTGGGGGCCTGGTGGAGGCTGCCCCTGCACTGCTGGAGGGTGGGGGTGCAGGGAGACATGAGTGGGGGCCTGGTGGAGGGTGCCCCTGGATGCTGGGGGGTGGGGGTGCAGGGGGACAAGTGTGGGAGCCTGGTGAGGGTGCCCCTGGGTGCTGGGGGGTGGGGGTGCAGGGGGACATGAGTGGGGGCCTGGTGGAGACTGCCCCTCCACTGCTGGGGGGTGGGGGTGGTGGGAGACATGAGTGGGGGCCTGGTGGAGGCTGCCCCTGGATGCTGGGGGGTGGGGTGGTGGTAGACAGGAGTGGGGGCCTGGTGGAGGCTGGCCCTGCACTGCTGGGGGGTGGGGGTGATGGGAGACATGAGTGGGGGCCTGGTGGAGGCTGCCCCTTCACTGCTTGGGGTGGGGGTGGTGGTAGACATGAGTGGCGGCCTGGTGGAGGCTGCCCCTGCACTGCTGGGGTGTGGGGGTGCAGGGAGACATGAGTTGGACATGAGTGGGGGCCTGGTGGAGGGTGTCCCTGGATGCTGGGGGGTGGGGGTGCAGGGGGACATGAGTGGGGGCCTGGTGGAGGCTGCCCCTGCACTGCTGGGGGGTGGGGGTGGTGGGAGACATGAGTGGGGGCCTGGTGGAGGCTGCCCCTGGATGCTGTGGGGTGGGGGTGCAGGGGGACATGAGTGGGGGCCTGGTGGAGGCTGCCCCTGCACTGCTGGGGGTGGGGGTGGTGGGAGACATGAGTTGGACATGAGTGGGGGCCTGGTGGAGGCTGCCCCTGGATACTGGGGGGTGGGGGTGATGGGAGACATGAGTGGGGGCCTGGTGGAGGGTGCCCCTGGATGCTGGGGGGTGGGGGTGCAGGGGGACAAGTGTGGGGACCTGGTGAGGGTGCCCCTGGATGCTGGGGGGTGGGGGTGCAGGGGGACATGAGTGGGGGCCTGGTGGAGGCTGCCCCTCCACTGCTGGGGGGTGGGGGTGGTGGGAGACATGAGGTGGGGCCTGGTAGAGGCTGCCCCTGGATGCTGGGGGGTGGGGTGGTGGTAGACAGGAGTGGGGGCCTGGTGGAGGCTGCCCCTGCACTGCTGGGGGGTGGGGGTGATGGGAGACATGAGTGGGGGCCTGGTGGAGGCTGCCCCTGCACTGCTGGGGGGTGGGGGTGGTGGTAGACATGAATGGGGGCCTGGTGGAGGCTGCCCCTGCAATGCTGGGGTGTGGGGGTGCAGGGAGACATGAGTTGGACATGAGTGGGGGCCTGGTGGAGAGTGTCCCTGGATGCTGTGGGGTGGGGGTGGTGGGAGACATGAGTGGGGGCCTGGTGGAGGCTGCAACCTGGATGCTCGGGGGTGGGGGTGCAGGGGGACATGTGTGGGGGCCTGGTGGAGGGTGCCCCTGGATGCTGGGGGGTGGAGGTGCAGGGGGACATGAGTGGGGGCCTGGTGGAGGCTGCCCCTGCACTGCTGGGGGGTGGGGTGGTGGGATACATGAGTGGGGGCCTGGTGGAGGCTGCCCCTGGATGTTGTGGGGTGGGCGTTCAGAGGGACATGTGTGGGGGCCTGGTGGAGGGTGCCCCTGGATGCTGGGGGGTGGGGGTGCAAAGAGACATGAGTGGGGGCCTGATGGAGGCTGCCCCTGGATGCTGGGGGGTGGGGGAGCAGGGGGACATGAGTGGGGGCCTAGTGGAGGCTGCCCCTGCACTGCTGGGGGTGGGGGTGCAGGGAGACATGAGTGGGGGCCTGGTGGAGGCTGCCCCTGCACTGCTGGAGGGTGGGGGTGCAGGGAGACATGAGTGGGGGCCTGGTGGAGGGTGCCCCTGGATGCTGGGGGGTGGGGGTGCAGGGGGACAAGTGTGGGAGCCTGGTGAGGGTGCCCCTGGGTGCTGGGGGGTGGGGGTGCAGGGGGACATGAGTGGGGGCCTGGTGGAGACTGCCCCTCCACTGCTGGGGGGTGGGGGTGGTGGGAGACATGAGTGGGGGCCTGGTGGAGGCTGCCCCTGGATGCTGGGGGGTGGGGTGGTGGTAGACAGGAGTGGGGGCCTGGTGGAGGCTGGCCCTGCACTGCTGGGGGGTGGGGGTGATGGGAGACATGAGTGGGGGCCTGGTGGAGGCTGCCCCTTCACTGCTTGGGGTGGGGGTGGTGGTAGACATGAGTGGCGGCCTGGTGGAGGCTGCCCCTGCACTGCTGGGGTGTGGGGGTGCAGGGAGACATGAGTTGGACATGAGTGGGGGCCTGGTGGAGGGTGTCCCTGGATGCTGGGGGGTGGGGGTGCAGGGGGACATGAGTGGGGGCCTGGTGGAGGCTGCCCCTGCACTGCTGGGGGGTGGGGGTGGTGGGAGACATGAGTGGGGGCCTGGTGGAGGCTGCCCCTGGATGCTGTGGGGTGGGGGCGCAGGGGGACATGAGTGGGGGCCTGGTGGCGGCTGCCCCTGCACTGCTGGGGGGTGGGGGTGGTGGGAGACATGAGTGGGGGCCTGGTGGAGGCTGCCTCTGGATGCTGTGGGGTGGGGGTTCAGGGGGACATGTGTGGGGGCCTGGTGGAGGGTGCCCCTGGATGCTGGGGGGTGGGGGTGCAGGGGGACATGAGTGGGGGCCTGGTGGATGCTGCCCCTGCACTGCTGGGGTGTGGGGGTGGTGGGAGACATGAGTGGGGGCCTGGTGGAGGCTGTTCCTGGATGCTGGGGGGTGGGGGTGGTGGTAGACATGAGTGGGGGCCTGGTGGAGGGTGCCCCTGCACTGCTGGTGGGTGGGGTTGCAGGGAGACATGAGATGGACATGAGTGGGGGCCTGGTGGAGGGTGCCCCTGGATGCTGGGGGGTGGGGGTGGTGGGAGACATGAGTGAGGGCCTGGTGGAGGGTGCCCCTGGATGCTGGGGGGTGGGGGTGGTGGTAGACATGAGTGGGGGCCTGGTGGAGGCTGCCCCTGCACTGTTGGGGGATGGGGGTGATGGGAGACATGAGTGGGGGCCTGGTGGAGGCTGCCCCTGGATGCTGGGGTGTGGGGGTGGTGGTAGACATGGGGAACTGGTGGAGGCTGCCCCTGCACTGCTGGGGGGTGGGGGTGCAGGGAGACATGAGTGGGGGCCTGGTGGAGGGTGCCCCTGGATGCTGGGGGGTGGGGGTGCAGGGGGACATGTGTGGGGGCCTGGTGAAGGGTGCCCCTGGATGCTGGGGGGTGGGGGTGCAGGGGGACATGAGTGGGGGCCTGGTGGAGGCTGCCCCTGGATGCTGGGGGGTGGGGGTGGTGGTAGACATGAGTGGGGGCCTGGTGGAGGCTGCCCCTGCACTGCTGGGGGGTGGGGGTGATGGGAGACATGAGTGGGGGCCTGGTGGAGGCTGCCCCTGGATGCTGGGGGGTGGGGGTTCAGGGGGACATGTGTGGGGGCCTGGTGGAGGGTGCCCCTGGATGCTGGGGGGTGGAGGTGCAGGGGGACATGAGTGGGGGCCTGGTGGATGCTGCCCCTGCACTGCTGGGGGGTGGGGGTGGTGGGAGACATGAGTGGGGGCCTGGTGGAGGCTGTTCCTGGATGCTGGGGGGTGGGGGCGGTGGTAGACATGAGTGGGGGCCTGGTGGAGGGTGCCCCTGCACTGCTGGGGGGTGGGGTTGCAGGGAGACATGAGTTGGACATGAGTGGGGGCCTGGTGGAGGGTGCCCCTGGATGCTGGGGGGTGGGGGTGGTGGTAGACATGAGTGGGGGCCTGGTGGAGGCTGCCCCTGCACTGTTGGGGGATGGGGGTAATGGGAGACATGAGTGGGGGCCTGGTGGAGGCTGCCCCTGGATGCTGGGGGGTGGGGGTGCAGGGGGACATGCGTTGGTGGGCAGTAGTGCAAGGTGACATGTGGGTTGGCTGGGGGGCATGGCCATGGTGGATGGGGTGCCTGCGGGACATGTGCAGGGTGGCCCCTGTGGTATTGGCCACCTGCAGGGGCCGTGGAGGCTGTAGAGGCAACACCTGGGAGGACCCACATGTGCAATTCACGTGTGGTGCTCCCCGCGCACCCCTGGAATACATGTACCCTGATGGAATCGCGGGTGATACTTCCTGCGCACCCCTGAAATACACGTACCCTGCTGCTTTTGCGTGTGATACTTCCCGCGCACCCCTGGAATACACGTACCCTGCTTCTTTTGCGTGTGATACTTCCCGCGCACCCCTGGAATACACGTACCCTGATGGAATTGCGTGTGATACTTCTTGCGCACCCCTGAAATACACGTACCCTGCTGCTTTTGCGTGTGATACTTCCCGCGCACCCCTGGAATACACGTACCCTGCTGTTTTTGCATGTGATCCTTCCCGCGCAACCCTGGAATACACATGCCCTGATGGAATCGCGTGTGTTACTTCCCACGCACCCCCTGATATACACGTACCCAGGACAATCGCGTGTGAAACTTCCCGCGAAACACTGAACTACACGTTCCCCGCTTGGCGTTTGCTGTTTAGCAGCCCTGTGAACTGGTCCAGGGTTAGCGCAGCCCTTTGCGATGATTTGGGGATTTGGAAGGCTTTTCCTTGCGCGAGGGCGTTCTTGGGGGCGTAATTGGCGCTGCTGCAGGGTCGCTGCGCCACTCGGCGCCACAGCTGGTTTCGGAGGCTAAAATCCATGAATACGCTATGCGATTAAAAGGATTTTTTCGCACGCGGCTGGCACCGTGTATCGCACGGGGACACTGTGCGCCAGCCGCGTGCGCCACTTTTGTGAGAATTTCTATGAATTACCCTGTAAATTGTATGTTGCTAGAGGTTGGGCCAAAAGAAGATCCCTGGCAGGGACGTCATTTGGGAGTTTCAGTCGTGACCCCTGTGGTCTCCCTTGCTACCCCCTAAATGTAAAAAATGAAATACCTTTTGGCTGCATTGTGGGGGTACATGTGTATGTTTCTCGAAATTCCAAACTTCCAAACGTAGAAATGCATATAAACCATAAAAGCAGCGGTGGGAGATGGGCATGGGGAGATGTTGGGGTTGCCTCATATGAGTATTTCAGCAGCATAAGCAATCTGAAGCCACGGTGTGGAGTTGGTTTCAACGTTTACTCTTTCAGAACTGTTACACTCAGCTTCCTCTAGCGACTCTGGCAAACACACATCCTAGTATAGAAGGTAAGAATTTAACAGAAACTCTCTCACCCCTTTGGTCCTTAACCCCACAGGAAACAGGGTATCTTCTGATATTTTTCTTCTAATGGGCAAACTGTCTACAGCATCCCCAAGCACACTGCTGATTTAGGGTCTCTGCACTCTGCTTCCTTACATACTTGCTGGCCCAGGATGGAAAACTAGCAACTGTCTTTAGCGCTTACTTCTTAAAAAGGGATTCCAGCCGGGCCCCTCCATCAAAACCCAGAATGGCTGTTAACCCTGATGCCCACTTTGACAAGGCACTGAGTGAGTGTGCCAATGCCCAGCCCACCAACTCGCAGGAGACAGAGAAACTGCTAACCAGCACGGTGAGCAAGGAGGAGAATGGCCTGAAGAAATCCTTCTCGGTCACCATGTCCAGTGAAAAGTCTACGGACATGGACGAACAGCCACGGCATGCCTTACAAGTCAGTGTCAGCCGGGCACTCGAGTCGGCGCCGCTCTCACCCTGTAGGGTCACTCTGGCCAGGGCATCCTCCACAGCCACCACCAATGCCAAGAAGCAGGGGAGACCCATGGATTACCTCATTCTGGCCTTATTCTCATGCTTTTGCCCAGTGTGGGCCAGTGGACATTGGTGCTCTAGTCTTTACCATTATGGTAAGTAACAGGACAAGGACTTACCCCCTCCTTAATAAAGCCACAGCTGTCAGAATCCGAGTCCTCAGATTCTTGGCTCACCTGTTTGTTCATTGCTGTATTTTTCCTGGTTTTACAGGTTTCTTCTTCTTGGAGGTACGGGTCTTGTAAAGGTATGGGCGTGTTTCTGCTGAAGCCAGTCTGCAGGCAGGTAGCAAGGGGCGAAGTCCGAGGCTCCTGTCTGCGGAGGAGATGTGGATTCGGGTGGCGTTCAAAGTTCAAGGAAGGATCCAGGAGGGGTCGAGGAAGAGTGTAGACTAAACCGGGAATGGCCGAAAAACATCCCACGAAACTCTGCGGTAGTGGAGGTAGCGAAGGGCCGCTCAGGAGAAGGATACCAGGAAGGGGGATGAGAAAGGAGTTCAGGATAATGCCTAACTAGTAACGAAGGCAAAACGAGGGCAAGGGAGCTAGGTTAAGAACTTCCCAGGACAAGGAGTGCAGACAAGCGTAGCGTTGAGACGCGCCAAACCGCGGGCGCGTGACTATTTTCAAGGAAGCATGAGACAGGATCAGAAGACTAGACCGTGTGCTTGCAACGGCGTCGGCCATGTTAGGAGGGAAGGAGTTGCAACAATCAATGTCTAAGGGACCAGACCACCCAGAAAGGTCGGAATCTTTAAAAAAATTAAATCAGCTGTCTATGTCTCCCCTCCAACATCCCACTGCATCTAATAAGAATATCCTTTTTGTTTTGTTTAAAAGCCTACTCTTCAGTGGCTGCTTTTGAATAAAAGGTGCAACCTTGTTATTGTGCACACAGTACACATTATGTTAATTACTGATCCTCGGCTTATCCCTTTTTGAGAATCTGTTTATGCTGTGAATTGGTGACATGCTGATGGAGGCAGTTTTCAAATGAGAAACAGTGAGGCAGCGCAATCTAAACATCCAGATTGAGAATGTTGTTTGTTTGAGCTGGAAAATACAGGTCACATTTGGTTAGTAAGATTTAAACAAAAATGAAGCTGACGTAATTGTTAGGAGCTACCACGTGGGCATTGTGGGGGTGGTTAGACGTCGGAGATGAATAGGAAAATCCAAGGATGGCAGGGAAAATAAATAAATGCAACATGTCAGGCTACTTAACACCTGCAGGGCCCTTTTTTGTTTCTTACTCCTTTTCAGAACATTTCTGTGTTATACACTTCAAAGCCAGCCTCTGTGGGATGCATGTTCTCTTCTCTAGGCAGAAATATTTCCTTGAATTAAAATGTAAGGAGAAAAGAATCGCTACTTTGCTGCAGTGCCCGGAGAAATGCGAGCTGCGTGTGCTATTGGTATGCAAAGAAGGTTGCTTAGACTTCACTACAATTACAGCAACATGTGTGTGTGCTTTCTGCAGATACAAGTTCCATTCTACACAAATCAGTAGAATGAATGGCCTAACACCACTTGTTGGGGCCCCCTGCACAATATGGTAAGGGATGGCTGATATTGTCATGGTAAAAACCATTTAACTAAAAAACTTGACCATGGTTTTCATTTGTTATGAATTTGCTAGTTTTGACTTATCAGTGGCACTTTAGCAGCCCAGAGGGAGGCAATAAACGCCATCGTGAAGGCAAAAGGTGTCTTTGCTTCATATATGATGCTTTAGTACCACCATGTCAATCCACATAGATGGTGTTTTAGTTCCACCTGTCAAGTGACTCCAATCAAACACTCCCACTAAGTCAGTGCCTTGTCTGGGATCGCTCAAGGAAAGCCCTTATTTATATATTTTTATGACAAGTTATACTCTGGATGATAAACCCTTATATAACGCCCCTCTCTATGAATCCCCCTGATCTCACTGAGCCAAGAAGTAGGTTTGTTTTGCAATTTAAAAGATTTATTGGAAAAATTAAACAATATATACATATTACACTTTTATAAATAAATTAATATTTGATCGCACACTTATGAATATGATGTTGATCAACAATAGATAATCTGACACTAGCACACTTCTTTACAATCAATGAGGAGTTAGTATAGGAAGGATAAGGTAGCAGAAAATACTTTTATGGTTTCAAGGAAAGCAATGAGGGAAAAATGCAGCACAGAAATAAACTTGATATGATTTCAACAAAAGATAATATGATCACTTTTTCTTTGACAATTCCCTCCCTCCCTATGCAAGATAAGGTGATGGAAGGAGAGCACACAATTCTCAGGAATACAAAATGCAATACAAATTTCCAGTTCCCCCCAGCGAGCTTAGAGGAAAACAGGTATGATTTTAAAGTAGGCAAGATCCTTTTAAATGTGGTGGCAATGAAGTGAAAAATATGCTTTTAATTCCCTCTAGAGATTCAGGGTGAGTGAGAGATACTTTAAATCAGTTCAGGTCAGCCCTACCAATGATTCAGGGATGGTTATCAGGTTGAAAATGGGATTCACAAATGGAAACAAAAGACAGATAAGATATTTTTACACGTGGTTGAAATGAAGCAAACTGTCAATTCGCGGCACTTTTTTCCGAGTGCGTCGATCGCGATTACGGAGGAACTATAAGGAGTAGCAAGACTCGCCTCTAGCACAAACGGTTCAAGAGATACGGATGATTCTATGAAGGTAGTTTATCAGAAATGAAATAATGATTCAAAATGGCAAAATTACACTTTTACAGGTTTAAAATCGGAGAAGGGACACACGATTCTATGATGCAGTTCTGATAGGTTAAAATAGTTTGAATTAGATTATTTTAAACTAAGAGATTGGTTTTGCACAGTTCTGGCTGAGTACTCACACTATGAATTTGAACAGGCCGTCAGGGTCTGGTCAGGTTGGGACTGGACTCCGGGCGGTTGGTTCTGAAGTCACAGCTATCCGGGTCAGCTCTGCTCTGCTGGTCTGGTCTGGATCTCTGGTTCTGCTCACAGCGATCTGGTCTGGTCTCTCTGGATACAGCACTGCTTTCTGGGTCTGCTACCGGTTCTGGCAAAAGTTCTTGGCAAAGAATCCAAAAGCTCGCCCGGCTGTAGAATAGTTTGGTTGGATTGCTGGATTCTGAAGGCCTGCTCAGAAGAGTTCTCAGCTTGTGGGTTGGGCCTTTGCTTTAAGTTCTGTAGTCTATCTGGAGTCTAAGTTCTGGATCTCTGGATGTAAAGTCTGGAATCTGGATGTGAAGTCGTCCGTCAAAATGCTCCGCAAGAAAGTGGAAAGTGAATCTCTTGCCTAGCCAAGCAGTCTCTTTTTATGTGTTTTGAAAGTGGGTGGGTCGGCTCATTCTGCATGCCCAACCCACTCATGATTTGATAGGTCAAGGATTCTCTGTGACCTGATTTGAGAAGGGATAGTGTGTCAGAGTGAGTCAGAGTCTTACAATCTATTGAAGAAACGCCCCTTTGCTTTTACTTAGAAAATGAATGTGTCATAACTAACAGGTTTCCCAGATACACACGTACATACACATTTCACAGATTAATTTAAGCAACACTCTCGCCCAACTCTGATCCCCCTCAGAGCCTGGGTTCACAAATGGCAACATTTTGTGCTTTTTAGTGACTTTCGCCATATTGGTTTTTCCTCAAAATTTACACAGACTTGCATCCCTTCCCTGAGCATATTACTGGAAATTACTATGTCTCTATCCTAAACACAGTGTCTGCAATGTTAATAAATAGTGGGGTTCAGTCCCAGAACACCGTACAAAATGGAATTTGGGTTCAAATCATGAGGGCATTTTTCATTTTCAGGATCCCCAAATTGCACATTTCTGTGAGCTTAATACAAGATTTTAGAAGCATTTAACTTAAATATATATTTGGTGCAATATGAATTCACAGTCCTGTCTGGCCAGCCCCTAGGAACTGGATGAGTCAGGGAGCACATGTCTCTCCTTTCAGGCAGAGCTCTGTTTACAGTCCACACCCAAAATCAGCATACTCCATTCAATTGAAAGGGTCTATTGTGTTGGGTCCAGCAGGCTGCAGGGAAGTCCCCTCCCTCTCAATCAACAGGGCCATGTGATATCCTGCCTCCTGGTGTGGGTCTCTGGGGTGTTAAGAGTTCTCAGGAAAGGCATGTCTTTTGAACTTTTAATTACATAAGACCCCCTTCTGTTCACTGCACAGTTCTGCAAGACAGCTCTCCTGTCAGGATTTATAGAGTGCCAGCGCCGGTCAGTGTCCAATGCCAGTACTGCACCTATTTTTGACAGCTGTCTTGAATGTATACATTTCAAAGGGAATGGATTTTACTTGATAGTATATGATCCTTGCTTGACATGGCATTGATGTGGATCTGTAGTAGAGTAAAGTAAAACACTCAACCATAGTTGGATTTTTGTTTGGTGGTTTCGGGCCCATGATCTTAGCAATTTTTGACATTAATAAAAACGGTTTTGAACAGAACCCTCTTTCTTTGTACTGGTGGGTGGCAGGTCTGGGGACCATTTTGGTGTGCGCAAAACTGCATGGTTCTCCTGGATGTGGGCTTTTCCACCATCTTGGATTTCCTAAGCCCACAGCACCAAGTGTTGCAGCATAATAGTCCAAACGTGGGTCAGGACACCCAACACACCATTCTGTTTTTTCTCACATAGGTCACCTCCAATTTTTGATTCATTGAAGCACTATAGTGGTACTACTGAGCCTACATACATTTGGCTCCTCAGAGGGGCATTCACATTACCATTACCTTGCCATATTTCATTATGTAATTAGCACTGCAAGTGTGTAGTAATGTAGCTTGGAGTGTTGTGATGTCATGGGTTGGTGATGTCAAGGAATGTGAGAATCGTAGTGTTCTGTAGGAGACGGTTGGTCTGGTAGAGTGACAGCAGTTGTGTGGGTGTGGAGCAAGAACAGTGTTCCTCCTCTGTACTTTGTCTACTGTGAACCCTACCATCCCTGTGTGTGTACTACGGTTGAGAAGTGTTGGGTCAGGACATAAAAGCGTCCAGACTTCTTTTTTTCACACTGGCGACGAGGATGGGATTGGTAGGCGGTCTTCCTTGAAACATCTGCGCTGCTGGGGGTAAGTGGGTGTAGCAAGCGGACAACACCACCCGTTATTCTGCCCCACACCTAGGAGTCTCCTGTTTTTAGCCCGGCATTGCTGCAAGGGAGCACTGGAGTGCCTTGTGGGCAAGTGCAGCAGCGGCCGAGGCAGAAACCCTAAGTTTCGTTCCAGTCACCCTGGTGATGGCTCAGCAGTGATTTTGCCTGTTTCATCCTAGGCTGTTGGTGTGTCCTTGTGGTGAGGCGCTGGACATTGCAGGTGGCGAGGTGCTGGATATTGAAGCTCCGGAGGTGGGGTGCGATGTTGCAGTGTCTCTGGGGTCCAGAGGGTGCACAGCAGGAGCCGGCGTGCATCGGTGCCCAGACCTCGCCCGAAGCCTGGCATGGAGATGCAGTATGGGGATGTTGCCAGTGTGGTGGAAGTGGCTGGGGCAGTGTTTCCAATGGATCCAGTTGAGACCACGCCTCCAAGCGAAGTGATGACACCATCTTGGTGTGGGGCCCCTGAGTGGGGTCGCGTGAGCGGCCGATGGTGCGCCTGCACGAAGAGTTCAGATGCAGTGATGAAGCCATGTTTGTGCGGGGCACCGGAGTCAAGTCATGTGAGTGGACGTTGGTGCGCTTGCTGGAGGTGTCCAGCACACGCCAGTGTGGAGGTCACATGGGGCATGGGAAAGAAGAGCTCTGAGAGAAGGTTGTCTGAGGTGGATAGCGATTTCTGGGACTATCAAGTGTTTGGACTGGATCGGGATGCAGCAAGAACCCGTGTTCAAGATGGGTGTCTTGTTGTGTGACTTTGAGGTGTGTTTCACATGGCGTAGGAGGTTGTGAGAGACTTCTGGAATCATTGCAAGGTGCTGGTACGGCAGGAGCGTTCGCTTTTTGGATGATGTCTTCAGAAGATGCGATCCAGGGTAGAGACATTGGGTTTAGGTGAGTTGTCAAGGGCCTGTTTTCTTCTTTTGTTGTGTTTATGTCATGGGCCATGTTAGAGGTTCAGGATGTTTAGGTCCCCAGGGGTTAGCATGGGGTATTGTTGCCTAAGGTCGTTGTCTGTTTTCTTTTGCATGTCTCGTGGTGGCCTTGTTGGGAGTAGGTATCCTGGTATATTTGTTACAATGAAAGTCATTTTTACCCTGCATTTTTGGACATGTGGCAGGGGGGATATGGGCACGTGGGAAGTTTTTATTCTTGCTTGTTTCTGTACCATTTTGGGTTTCGGGGTCATATTGGCAAATATTATTCCGAACTGGAGGGTTGGTTGTGGACTTTCAATTTTGGGTAATTGTATAGAGTTGAGGGTACAGTTCCTGATGATGCAGTTCCGGAAGAGGATGCTGTTCCTGACGAGAGGAGTTATTTTTCTTGCATATGTTGGACATTCTCGTCACTCATGTTAACGTATATTTGTTCTGCAATATGTGCATTCCTTTGTTCTGGCTGGAGTGATAATGCGTGGGGTGGCGTGAATGACTTTCATTCTCTCATGGCTGACTGTGGGTGTTGGGTGTTTCCATGGGGAGTGCCTGGAGTGTCAGGTCCATTGGGGTGATTGGTGCAAGTGTGGTGTATTTGTGATCCTGTTTGCTAGCGGTGTACGGATCGTAGAAGCTAGTTGGTTTGCCTTTAGTTGTGTTGGTGCGCAGATGCCGGGTGGGTCTGTCATAATGAGGGCAGTTTCGCAGTGGAGGTCTTGGAGCAAGGATGTGCTCTGTTGTGCTCTGTTGTTGAGCAAGGGTGTGCTCTTTTGTGGTTTTAGAGAGGAAGGGTGTGCTCTGTTGTCGCTTGCGATGGTGGTTTTGAGCAAGGGTGTGCTCTTGTGTTTCAGAGAGCAAGTGTGTGCTCTGTTGTGGTTGGAGCAAGGGTGTGCTCTGTTGTCGTTAAAGTTGTCCAGTTAAGGATTAGTTGCTCTTAGCTGGTGTGGTTCTAGGACAAGGGTGTGCTCTGTTGGTGATCGAGGTGTAGTGTGACAACAGGAGTGTTCTCTTTTAGGTCCTCGGTGTGTTCTATCCATTGTTCTCGGTTTGAGGGGTTGGATCTTTAAGAGTGGGTTTGCTCCTGAGCATTAGTGCAGGAGGGCATTTATGTGAGTAATCAGGAGCAAGGGGCGTTCTGTTGGTGTTATCCAGAGCGTTCGTGTTAAGTGGTGCGGGTGGTTAGGGCAGTACTTTCACTGTGTTCCATGTGCTGTGTTCAAGTTCCCAGTAGCTTGTTTACGTTTGGAGGTGGGCGTTTTTGCTGGGGTGTTGGGATACAATTTGCCAGGGTTTAAGGTGAAAATGGTGGCCCAATTAGTGAGTGGTTCTGGTAGTGGTATCACACGTTGTTGAAGTCTGATGAGAGTGTTCATACAAGCATCTGGATCATCATGGTGAGTGTCTCAGTGGGTGTTGGGCAATTGTTGACGCTCCTGGTAGAGCGGGGTAGTGCTCAGCGGTGGCAGAGCTGAGGCTCTGGGGTGCAGCTCAGAGTGGGAGGAGTTGGCACGTTGTTTGGTGAAGAGTGTAAGTCAGGTTTTGTTTCCGGACAAGTAGTAGGTATAGGCATGGCAGACCTATGTTCTGAGGGGCAGCTTGGAACTGGTGGCAGCGCGGTTTTGTTGTTTTTGGTCCTTGAGGGTATTTCCGCCGAGTGGGTTAGGGCGAGTTAGTCCTAGGTGGTGTGTATCTGGAGGTAAGGAGTTCTGTAATTGGGTCTGCAGGGCTTACGGCATTTTGTACGGGTTCGTTTGGCTTGTTGATGGTTCCTGGTATTTCTATGGTGCTGGGTTTCTAGTCATGGATGGTCGCCATGTATTGGGAATCTGGTGCCCATGATGTTTTGTCTTTTAGGAGAGTGGGTTAGTGCAGGTCATATGTCCTCTCTTCTGGCATTGGGTGTGTCTTTATCGGTCGTGTTCCCGAGGGAGGGAGAAGTGTGGTAGGGAGCTGATGGTGGCACGTCTCACGTTTCATTCTGTTGGTTCTCTAGGGAGGGAGAAGTGTAGTAATGTAGACTGAAGTGTTGTGATGTCATGTGTTGGTGATGTCAAGGAATGTGCGGATCGTGGTGTTCTGTAGGAGTCGTTTGGTCTGGTACAGTGAAAGCGGTTGTGTGGGTGTGGGGGCAAGCCCGGTGTTCCTCCTGTGTACTTTGTCTACTGTAGACCCTACCATCCCTGTGTGTGTACTACGGTTGAGAAGTGTTGGGTCAGGACATTAAAGCACAGTAATACTTACCTTGGCGTCCCGACTTCTCTTTACCACAATGTTATTTTTCCTTGCTTCTGCACCCGTGCTTGTTCCCTTCTTCCTCTCTCCCCTCGTCGCCCTCTTCCCAGCTTCCACCTTCCCTGATTGGCAGCTGGATACCCAGGAAGCCCTGCAGATTTAAAGAGCTTGCCATGGCAGGCCATCATTACTTTCTGCTCTGCTGCACCACAGAGACACCAGCACTTTCAATCCTGCAGGTGAGGCTTCCCCTGAGAGGCCGCCTTCATGCCATATTTAATTTTTTAATTCGCACAAACGGGCGGAAAACATGTATGGCCTGATAAGTGCACCTAAGATTGGATGAGAATGTGGGTGACATTATCAACATGGAGGTCAAGACCGGATGGGGGCATTTGGAGGGCCATGTCCAGATGGAAGCATTTAGAAGCTGCCAGGTCTTGTCGTTTGAGTGCTGACATATGGCACTATTGTGGAATTTTAACTACAGACTAGGGCCTCTCAAAGGCTGGCAGGGCTGGAGAGTGTCAGGGGTTATGACTGCCCTACTCAAACCTCCTGCCCTCTATCTCTAGGCCTGTAGCCTCTTCCCGGTTAATTTTCAGGAAGACAAGATTTCTGAAGAGAGGAAAAGGTCCGACAACTGCAGAGATGGTAAAATGAGTGAATGACACACCTTCGGAGTTCAGATTGTCACATAACTTATATGCACACAGAGACGGGTGGCCTCAGCTTACACCTGAACAATCTGTTTCTTCTAGCATAATGGTAGCTGACTCAGATTTATAACCAGGGAATGTTGTTAATACTAAATCCTGGTCAATGATTTAATTTTCAGGCTGTGTTCATACAGCATTTTCCTCCTGGGTAAACAGACAGCATACGCCTCTCCAGGTCAGTGCCTTTTTGGCTTGTTTAACATATCAATGCCACAGATAATGAGTACTTCTGTGTCCATTGATCTATAGATGTTTCATACACTATCTGTAGTCTTTGTTAGAGATTTTCGTTACCCTGTTACAAGTATTGCATTGTGTATGTTTTACATACAGGCCCCACGTCGAATCTGGAAAATTACATTGCCCAAATATTTGATCGTGGACAAATCACGGTGCCCTCTGTGCCTCAGTTCTTATATCTAGCTGAAATGAGAGCGCTTGGAAACACAAGCGTTAGACGCATCTGAAGGTCGTGTGCCATAACATCCTGTGATGTCACTTGGTGGGAGGGACAAATTATATAATTTCCTGTCATGTCATCAGAGGTCAAGGGTCGTGTGATGTCACTTCTTCTATCCCAGGCATTTTGGTGAAATTACATCCCTGGTGATAATTGAAGACGGAATGTACAAGCAGAGGGCACTCGACTGGGATCTCATTATATATGTTGTTCCAGTGACATGAAATCAGGCAGGCTAAGATTTAGGAACACTGTTGCCACGGAGGCCTTTGTTAACATTTTTAACACATTGATGCTAATTACACCTCGCCATTGTTTTAGGTCTTTATTTTCTAATAACTTTTTATGTATTTTGTATATGGATTGAATTGTATATCTTATTCATATGTTTTGTGGCAAGACACATGTCGAATAAAGCACATTGATTGATTGTAATTCTTAATTAGTGTACATTGGATAAACAGACAATGTGCATGCAAAGGATGTACACTCACTGGTTGACTTGCGCCCAATAATTGTAATGTGTGGAAAGACTGAAAATAAGGAAAATCATTAGCTGCAATGTTCATTTAGAGTGTACCCCCTTTAGATGTTCGACATGCTACTTGATCTTTTTAGACATACATTAAAGGGTTATTTTGGTGATGGTAAAATACTAAGGACATAATCCAAAAACAGACTAATAATTAATATAACATTGTTCATGAGCATCATCCCGCTCAGACAGGTTATTTATAACACGCTTAATACCGAAGAGGGTTCCTAGCGCGGACCCGGGATTCGAGCCTGTGTTGTTCTACGTCGCAAGTTGCCACTGAGCTATACTACATATGTAAATGAGACAATGATTGAAGACATGGTTATATCTCTAGGCAATTGTGCAGAAATTATTCCAAAGGATTGATATACCCACCTCCCCATGCTGCAGCTCGTTATCAAGTGTAACACAAAAGTACACAGACATATAACCTCTAGGTGATGCCATTTTAAAATGTGTTTCTGAAGGTTGAACATTGCTGATGTTCAGTATTTCAGAGGTTATTCTTTCTCCCTGTTGGGGCGCCCCAGTGTGATGTGGTTGACATGTGCTGACAGTACATAAGCCTAATGCATGGTCGACAATAAGTACATGTATTTTTGACGTGTTTGCTAATGTTCAGGTTTCAGCTTGAATATTTTACAATCCACCCATGGATCTACATACCACAAAAGCTGTCTGACAGTTCTCCAAGATGGCCTATGCACATGCCAATCCAAGAGCAGCTGTGGATTGTGGGACACATTAAGCATTCTTTGATGAATATGAAAAGTTTGCCTATTCAAATAGTTGTGTTGATGCAATAAAACGTGGCTGCAAATTGGTAACTGTCGCTGCTGGCTTCCATGATGTTTCGTACACTAGTTGATAGTTGACTAAACCAACTTCAAACTTGCTTGGAATTCAGCAATCATAAATGTGCTTTGCTACCTTCCCGTTTCAACTGCTTGCAGTATCCAATGCGTAGGTGTACTGCTGGTCACATGTTTAAAAATTGGCTTAATATTTCTGGCTTTTAAATAAACATACCCAATCGTGGAAGCAGACTAGACACAAACATTCCATAGGAGACCCACACATTCACACAAAATATAAGAAACTGTGGAAGAGTCCGATTTGTATTCCTACAAGAGCTATGAACACACTTAAGCCATTAACACAGCAAGCTGCACTCATAGTAACAGATGACACAGTGTGTGAAGCCATGTTTAGGGAGGTGGCGTGGTAAGGAAGCCAATTGGTTGGCCTTCATTCAGGAGCCCATAGGGCTGTGTTTATGTGTGCTAGATTTTGTCCAAGGCTCATGTACGCACAGATTTCCAACTGAACATCATCGTTCAAGGCAGGCTACATCGCCTGAGAACTGGAATGTGATTCATGTGAGCCTAGGTGCACGATAAAGCTGCACTAGTAGAATGGAAATATCCGCTAAATGTGGCAACCTATATCAGGTAATTGAGTCTGGCTGAATTGTACAGGGATTGAAAGGTGCTGTAAAGTCTTGCCCTCAAAAACCAGAGGTTGCTGTTGTGAAGTTAATAATGTAACTGACTAAATGTATCATACTGAATTTTCTGTATGAGGATCATTGTGTGGAAACCTATAACAACCTAGATGTTTCTGTGCTCTGGGGCAACAATTTTAGGACAGGTTTACTCTGCCAGTTTCCCGGCCCAGTTCTGCATAACTTTTAGGAAATAAACCTTGACTCTACAGCATCACGGCACTGTCTGAGGTAAGAAAGGAAGGGGGTTACAATAGTAGAAAAGATACGTTTTGAGTAACCACCGAAATGTAAGGTGCATTTTAGTGGCTCACATAGTTTGGGGAATATCATACCAATGCTGGGTGGCCATTACCCGAAGAGGAGTGGCCGCCAATGCGAGACAACCCAAAGCGAGGTACAGAAATCAAACATGCTTCAGCAGAGCGTAGCGGACGAGCTGGAACGTATTGGCAAAATTTACCCTGTAGATATTCTGAACCATCACCTTATAAAGCCCGGTGAACCAGGGAGAGACTCTTAAATAGCATTCGCCTGGCTGCCAGCAGCCAATGAAGATAGTGAAGCACAGGAGAAATGTGGCAATGCCTAGGCATGAAAGTTGCGATTCTAGCTGTTGCATTTTGCAGCACTTGCAAATTATGTAAAAGATATGCTGGCTGTGCCAAAAATAGGGCATTGCGATAGTCCAGAGTAAAAAGAATGAGGGAAGATCCAAAAGGAGCGCCATATTGGGAGGGGAGATAGGGCAAGATTTTACAAAGGGTTCTGAACTGAAAATATCCCCTTTGACAAATGGTGCCGACCTGAAGTTCAGCGAAAAGAGAAGGGGACATTTTCACACAAAAATTCCTAACAGAGGAAACAGGGGTAGGGCAGGGAACGAGATTGGTGGGGCCGAAAAGGCTGACATCCAGAAGGCTGCGGCAGAGAGAAGACCCACCACCAGCACCTCTGTTTTTTCCCCGTTCAGCTTAAGCCAATTAGCTGACATCATTCACCCACAACCTTCAGACAACCCCGAAATCTGTCGGGAGTATGGTGGGCTGTAAGATCTAGCCGGACCAAGATTTGGGGGTTGTCCGCATAGGAATAGCAGCTGAAGCAGAGGGTGGAAATGAGCTCAGTCAGCGTCGGTAGGGGAGGAAGATTTTAGTTTAAGAACAGCAGATGATATTTCAGTGGTGGTAAAAACAGGAAAGGACTCCCAGCATAACATAGGGCCAGGATTGTGTACAACAGCACCAGAGAGGGGTACAGCCGAGGTGCCAACCGTATCCCCGATTGTATCAATTTTCTCAAAAGAGTGAGTAGAAAGAGATGAACAGAGTGACTGGGAAGGAAGATTGGGTTCCAGGGGGTGGGAAGATAGAGAGCGCACAACCTTAAACAATTCTTTAGGAGCATTGATTGCCTTTTCAATCAGTTCAGAGAAATGAAGGCATTTTGCAGTATACATGGCTTGGTCCATATGAACATGCACAGGCATGCCCATGGGCTTCCTGAATCAACCATCTACAACATCAATGTTCCATGAAGATTGAACAGTGCCAGATATGTATATTCAGATGCAATGATTTCTTCTCTTCTGCATGACATACACATATATTCATCTAAATAAAATCATTGTTGCCTTATCACCCCTAATTATTTCCATTAATGAGTTATTGATACTTGTTTCACCACAGACAGCCAGATGTCGGGGGTTAGAACTAAGTTATGGAGAGATTATATTACGAGGATTGGCAGTGACCTTATTAATTTGGGATATTTTGTGGTACTAAATCTCTGCCTATAAGCCAACGGTATTGCATTGGAGTACAGCTAGGAGTGAGATGACATGTGAGGACGGGTACACAGTGTTTGGGTATTGTTTGGCTATTTACACACCCATTCTCTGCCAATGGCCCTGCTAATCTCTATGGCAATTCTCGTCCACTTTTTGCCCCTCCCCACACAAACACACACTCTTTTGGGATCTTTTTGAGCTACCGCTATCAATCAATAACATAAAATGTTAGCCTGCGAGTGTTATTTCTAAGCAGTCTGCTGAGTATTAAGGACTTATTGTCCTTAAATATGCTACTATATAATATATTTGTCTTAAGTAAGTCTATCTATCTATCTATATTGGTTTTTATTTTGCACATTATCACCCGAAGGCCTCCGAGCGCTCACATGGACAAACACCACAGGAAACATAAAAGCAGGCAGTATGGCAAAAGACCAGAAACAAGGAGCATAGATCACTCAGTGCCACAATCGAACAACCACGTCTTGAGTTTTTTTTAAATATACTGATGGATCCACAATTTTTTATCGACATCGGTAGTGAGTTCCAGGTTTTAGGAGCCCAGAAGCTGAAATTAGTACTACCAACTCTTTTGAGGAGTTGGTGTGGTTGTAACAAATGAATTTTACTGTTATATCGCAAATATCTCCTAATGGGTGCTTTCTGTATTTTGTCCAAGAGGTATTTAGGAGCCATCGCGGATAAGCATTTGAAGACAATTACAGCACTTTTGAATTTAATTCATTGTCCGACTGGGAGTCAGTGCAGACTCCTCCTCTCAGGCAAGACCTTTGAGTATTTGCTTGAACCATTGACTGCTCTAACAGTTCCATTTTGAATAGTTTGCAGCTTGCTTATGTTAGCCTTAGAAGTACCCATCATCAAGCTATTGCAATAATCGAGTTTAGAATTAACAATAGCACCAGCTATTATAGCCAGGTTGGGCTTGGATGGATCAGGGCGAATTTGCCAGAGGAGGTTAGAGAAGAAAGCACAGGTTGATTTGCGATAGGATACATGTCTTTTAAACGAAAGATGAGAGTCCATGTAGACACCCAGAGTTTTTACATGATCAGAAACCTTAATGATACTGTTGTTATTTTTAAAACTATGGTACTTATCCTCAAGAAGTTTTAGTCTCTGGGGAGTACCAATTATCATTAGCTCTGTTTTAGCTTTATTAAGAACCAGTGAGTTTGATGCCATCCAGATTTGTATGGCTGAAAAAACATCTCTTACTCTACAGGCATCTTGTTCATAGTCTCCGGATACCGTGAACACCAGCTGGGCGTCATCAGCATAATTTGTAAATCTGACACCCATGGATCGTAGCATATCACATAAGAGTTTAGAGAAGATATTAAACAGAAGTGGTGACAAACAAGAGCCCAGAAGGACACCACATAGAAGTGGGATGATTAAGGAGGAGAAGTTCCCCTTGACGACTGCTGCAGATCTAGGGCCTAAAAAAGATTTTAACCAGTCTGCTGTGGCCTGGGAGCATCTACCTACTGAGATAAGTATTTCGGCTAGAAGCTCATGGTTGATCAAGTCAAATGCTGAGGAAAGATCCAACAAGAGAAGGAGAGCAGGATTTCCATTCTCTATAATGGACACAATGTTGTTCTAAAGGTCCAGAAAGGCTGTCTCTGCGCCATGGTTGGCCCGAAACCCAGACTGCTCCTCAGCAAGAATATTATTACTTTCTACAAATGTCTGGTATTGTTCATAAGCAATCTTGTCAATAATCTTCAATAAGAATGGTACATTGGTAATAGGGCTGAAATTACCAGGTATCGCAGGATCAAGATTCTCTTCCTTTAGTAGAGGAGTGATACAGGCCGCTTTGAGGTTATTAGGTATGTAGGATGCGTCACAAGATTGATTGACAAAGTGTGTGACCCAACGGGCCAAAGTCGCAGCAAAATCTTTAAAGAAGATGGCTTCAGTTTATGAATAATATTCAGAACTTTCAATTCTGATACTCTTTTAAACGAAAACATTTCCAATGGTGGTTTAATGCCAGGGTCCAAGTTCTCCAGTACCACAGGAAGATTTAAAAAAGTATTCAATTGCTCTTTGATAGCCTGTTTGTGTTTCTCAGTTTTGCTATTAAAACCATCATGGATGGCTTGACACCAGGCATTACTTTCTTGTGACTGATTGGTAAAATGGAAAAGATTTCCTTACTATGAGATTTGGCCTGATGAATGCTATCATTAAAATGGTTCGCTTAGCATCAAACACTTAGCATCAAACACTTGATTATTTGTTCTTTGCACTGAAGTTCCAATAAAAACAAGCATTGCCAGCACCAAAAGCTTTGGCGTATGTTTAGCACTGGATAGGCGTTTGCCAGACATTGTTTTCATATGTCCAAGTAATCACAGCATTTAAGATCGTAACAAATCCATCTTAAATGGTAACAAATCCATCTTACGGCCATGTTGTACCATTATTGCAGCAACTGATTCAATCTACTTTGATATGTATTACTAACACCTTTTCTCTTTACATATATCAATTGCTGAGAAGGATTTCTTTTTGTGATTTTCGACTATTCTATGAAATTTGAGGATTTTGTCAGATCTTATATGTTTAAAAAATCAACTAACCAAATGAATAAACACATAAATAAATAGATATTACCCAAATAGGGTGTTAGTAGCAAAAGGTGAATTAGGAGAAGGCAAGCCACCATGGCACCCAACAGCATGGCGGAGGTTTGAGACTTCTTGGTGTGACCCAATACACCTAGGCCAATTTAAGGGAGGTCGTTTTTAACTTGGGTGGTGTTTTGTCTGACTCCATTGGTTCTAGAGGATCAAAGTTGGTTACAGTTCCAGGTCAGAATGCTCAGCGAGCCGACCTTTTAATGTCTCATCAATGAGCGCATGTTCTTGGGCCACGGTTTACAATCTAAACAGTATTATTCCGATGTTATGCTGTGTACGACAATTTCACTCTGATAAATGTACTCTGCAATGAATTTGTAGTATTAACCTTACCTTGTGATCTCCAGGACCAAACATATTTACATAACTGTTGATCAGTTTAAAGACGAATCCACGATCGACAAAAGTGAAGCAGCGCTGGGAAAGGAGGAGAGTTTGTTAATTTACAAATAAAGTCAAGAAGAAAAATATAATATGAACACATTACAAAATAACCTGATCCAACAATAAAACAATTCGATTCTGAAATGCTTCAGCGCTTTCCATACTTCAAGCACTGAGAACATGGCTGCGTACAAAAGAACAACCACGTTTTTAATTCCGTGCATGATCTGAGCTGCATGAATTAAGGCAAGCCATTTACTTTCTCATGATCTGTTTCTGGCTCCAGCTGTAACTTTTAAAGAAAGTAACTCAGACCATTAACTCCAAACCCATCATTATAGATCCAAATTTATCTTAGTGTAATTACTTCATTCTTGCATTCCATGGTTTAGAGTTATTGCATCAGAAATGATAACAGACACTCTATCAGCTTTCGTGGCATCCGCCTAGGTTTGGCTAAGTTGAGCTTAGAGAGGCGTTCAAAGGATCATTAGTTTTGGGCAAAAGTATTCTGATTCATAGAAATCGAAGGCCACGTTTACACCCACATTCTGAGAATGGTGGGTACAGAGATGTTCTAGCCACAACCTTGTTGCCCTCTGCAAATGCCTTCTCTATGGCCATTGGTGTAGCAGGATGCCCTACACATGCAAACACCATGGACCTTAGCAGTAGCACTTCATGCTGCAAAGTATGGACATTTTGAGTTTCACAGGAAAGTGGTGGTGGTGGTGGGCGTTGCAGTGGCATCCGCCATTGCAAGAGTAGACACCTACATAGAAAACCTCTTCCATGCACAACATGCAGGAGATCTCACAGAATCCAATGCACTCATGCACTGAAGTACATTTAAACCAGGAGTTACAACGTGCAGGAAGTACATCGCTGACCCAACTCTGTGGAGTACAGGTATGTATCAGAATGGCACAGCAAGATGTGAACGATGAATACAGTCTTGGATAAGGCAGTTTATTATGAGCCTGCCACAGGGTAGACAAACTGTAAACTGTCAAGAATGTAGACAATGTAGCCCTGTACATTTTACCACATTCCATACGGTCTTTATTGAAGGACTTATGTAGTAAAATATGTGGGAATTCTGTGTCCGCATATTTTACCCCAAGATGCATAACTCTAAATAGGACTTTTCATTGGCATTTAACTTGTAATATTTGTAAGACAATTCATTTGTCCAGCTTGTTAAGCCGTTATATCACAAAATACTTTTTTTCAGATGATAAATAAGCCCAAAAGTATAAAAGCCAGAATATGTTTTTGAATTTTATTTTTACAAACATTACATTGTTCCTAATCATCAGTGTATGTGAATAAGACTATTGTTTTTTTCAAGCAGTTGGGTGTTTATGTTAATTTCTAATGATATCTTTTTTTCAGAGTGTTCCTTCGTTCATTCACATTTAGTATAATGTAAATGTTACATGTATATGGGTTCACTGTCTAACATTCTTGGATGGTTGAATCTTAAAGTGCTTAGAGTGAATCATGACTTAAATCATTAGCATAATTTACTTATATAGTTCTTCATTCAGTTTGGCACTGGTGATGGCCAACCAGGCCTCTACATTGCCTGCTAAACCTTGACTCTGATGTGAAATTAGCAATTCTTCCTGCATGTTAGGATTTCCAGGGCTGCGTGGCTGTTAAATCCAATGCCCACCTGGAAGTGGCTTTTCTTGTACTTCGAGCGGACATTGGATTTGAGACTCATGCAAAGATATGTCTACCCGCCTCCTCGTCTTGCCCTCCCTTTCCTAATTAGCAACTCTCAGGGCGAGAACACCACCAGTCAAATCCACGAGCACACCTGCCATCCCTTGCCTAGTCCTGCTTGTGAGATTGTTATTTCTCCACTTCACACCACTCCTTTTGTATGGACCTATACAGTATGCATCAGTAATTTACAAACTTGAAATGTGCTTTTCATGACCCTTCTACTTGATCACCCTGCACCTCAACTAATCTAGATAGGGCTAGATTGGCTTAGTGCCTTCAATTTGTAATGATCTATTGAGAGACCACCCTTAATCTGGTGCGTTCCCCCCAATCAAGGTGTCACACAATAAATCATTTATCTAATTCAAACTAGCCCTTTCTATGATTCATATAAACCCACGTAGATCCCTTGCCCTGTGCCAAAAATGAGCCAAGAACTAGGCTGTGGTACAGAAAGAAGAAACATGTATTTAATGTATAGGTTCAATAAATATTTGCACTAACTGATTACACATGTCACCTTCTCTGTGGCACAAAACAAAGCTTTAATACAAGATTCACTTTTTCTTTGAATTACTGTAGACTCATGTGCATGGAGCACTGGCTAAATAACCGTTCCACCCTCTTTTCCCACAAACATACTTCATGTCAAAATTAAATAATATCTGGGAACATTACTAGATCATGAGAATTAGCATTTCTTGATAAGGGTTTAGATTCAAATCACATACACATTTTCCATTTTGAAAGAAATTTCACATGCAGCTCTTGGTATGTTTCTTTTCCCTGCACACTTGAAAAGGCTGGCAGTTTTGAAATTGCACATCATTTCGAGAATAGGTTTGATTGATAGAACTTCTTTAACCCATGGCAAGACATCTTTCTTCTATCAGGGACACTTACTCAGGAGAGAGTGATCATTTTTCATTGGCGAATTACACTTGGTTTCACTTGGCAGAACACTTTTCTACCAAGCACCAAAAAGCCAGACTCCAGTTACATTCAGCACCCCTCTGCTTAAAGGCCTGGTCTGGGGAGTGGTAACAAGTAGGAATTTCGGTGTTGGACAAGGATACTGCTTTCCCTTTAGGGAAGTCTGGGGTTGACAAGAGAAAAGGGAATACCCAATTACTTTAAATGACTGCGGGCCTCATTACGGGTCTGGCGGCAACGGTACCTGTAAAACCGGCAGGTTGCCGCCGGACCCGTGATGAATTACCGCGCCTGACTTCCCGGTGCCACTGTGATATTCCCAGTCCGGTGGCCGGGAAGTCAGACGTCAGGGATTTTGTAATTCCCATTGAGTCCTATAGGACTCAATGGGAATGGGGAACACGGAAGAACCAGCACTGTTAATTACAGTGCTGGTGCTTCCGTTACGGCTTGCTTACTATGCTCACTTCCCAAGAGCACCTTACCAGTTAGCCTTCTCTGGCCTCTTGCAAAGCCTGCCCTTGAGTCGTGTCATGACCTGTATATATTGTTTACTCTCCTATCTTGTGTATATTCTGTATATGCTGTTTATTTACTGTACCTTTCACTGTATTTATATTTCTGCATTTCACTGTATCTATGACTGTATATATGTCTGTACCATTGTAACAACTGTTGTATCCTAAGATAAGCACCCAGATACCTTTGGGTTCAGTGCGCTATATAAGCAAATAAAACAAACAAATACTGTGGCTGCTGTGTCTGGCAGGGTCTGCCCTGTTGGGCACAGTGACTCCGGCAAGCAAACCCGTAGTGTGCCGGTCCGGTAACAACAGTGCCAGTAGGCTTCCCTGCACTCTTGTTACCGGACCGGCACACTCGTAATGATGCCCTATAACTTGAATTGTGGTTAGGAAAGAGGTCAGAGGATTCGAACTCCCCCTAATTCCTCCCTGCGTTACTCTATATGGCAGTTAATTACATTATTATTCAGTAAAATATGCTAATGGTCTACTCAGCTTGGCCCCCACCCATAGTTAAGGGAAAAATATGAAGACAAGCAAATGCCCCAAACACTTGGGTTTGTTTGGATTTTGCTACCTACGTTGGAAATCTCTGTTTTTGGTGCTCAGGAAAGTTAACAGGGCTCCTCTTTTGGGAAAGCACAGGGATCTGGTCAGGCACTTCAATCAAAGATAGCCACCAGCATCAATCCCTCTATTTCTGCTCTCCTTGCAAAAATACAAGCTTATTTTGTCTTTCTCAATTACTGTCTTCCATGCAATGTTAAATCTCTATCCAGCTTTCAATAATTGCACCCAGATAATGTTTAGGCCACTGTCCTGGCAAGGTTAAATTCTGTCTCCTCCCTTCAGTATTTTCCCCAGATGATTTTAGGCAAGTCTCCTTGAAGATGTTTAGGTTGCTCCCAGTTCTGGCGTGTGCTACTTTTTACTTTTAAGTCCCAACGCAGAAAAACAAGGAGGTGTTAATGTAGTTGCACTGAATTTCCATTGGACTTTTACGGTCCTCTCCTCCTCAAAGTTCAACCCCCCCTCTATTGATAGGCCCTTGGAGATCTGAAACTGAAATCCTGAGAAGAATGAATACACCCACCAGAGTTACCATTTACACTTTTCAGATATTTTTACCTAAAAGGTCAAATAACAAATCTTTGCAATTTACAAATAAACATCACTATGTGTGTATGTATAAATTAGACAGCCACAGTAGTGGCTGTGTAGTTATGGTTAAGTTGCTAATCCCATAGGAAGAGCACTTTTGGGCGGCTTATAACTTCGCTCCTCCTGGACGAATCCTCACCAAACTCTGCAAAAAAGTAAATGGCCCACTCTGAAATTGTTTGCAAAGTTTGGTGAGGTTTGGTCCGGGGGTGGGGAGTTATAGGGGGTCCCAACATTTATTTGTTTCCCATAGACTGAATGGGGGGAAAAACTATGTGCACGCCTACAGCCCAAACCGCTGGACGGATTTTCACCAAATTTGCGGCAGGAGCAGCGGCTTGGTAAATTTGGTGAAAATCCGTACAGTAGTTTTTTTTTAAAACAATCAAAAACTAGGTCTCAAAAAATTTGTGATATCTATGTCCGCTCCATGGACACACTTCCCGGTCCGCTGCGCGGGCAAGATATCGAATAGCTAATCGGTCGCGTCATATCCGCGGACATGTGGCACGTTCAATAATTGGATGGTGAAGAGCATGAAGTGCGTCAGATTTTTCTGATGCGCCCGCCATCTTGGATGCGTGTTTTGGTGTCCGCGGACATTGCTGCAAAAACATATTAAAAAACACAACATTGCACTTGTTAAACTTATCAAACACTGTCTGGGGTGGTCAGGGTTGATGAGGATGGGATGGGATATGGCAGCAAGAAGCAACGAAACTGGTGGTTTTTTTTGCCACAAAGTCATACGGTACATTTGGAGGTGTTCCACAATATAATGTGCGTAAAGTACAGGCGAAGGACTAATGTGTCTGTGTTAAAATGTATTTAAAATAATAATGGAGTCAGACTGCCGCCCCCTAGAGTCTAGCATCTGAGGCAGCCACCTGCAGTGTCTCATGCAAAGAGCGGCCCTGCACGTGTATGAGAATAACAGTTCTCATGGCGTCGGTGAGGAACGTTTTTGCAAAGCGAGAATGTATTTAGATTCTGAGTGAATGTCACCAGCTTTGAATTTTTGTTTGCGAGCTAAGGAAGCCCACGCATGGGACACAAAGTATAAGGTTCAATTGTTTTTTGACCTTGAGAGAAAGGGACCATTCCGTAAGGAATGCAATGGGAGGACAGGGTCAGACTGGGAAAAGAAATAGGCCTGGTCACCCAAAAAGAGTGGCCCACCCCTCGCCTTAAAGAAGTGGCCCACCCCTCGCCTCACGACCCTTGACCTCTCATGACATGACCAGAAGTGATGTCATTTGACCCCACCCCAAAGTCGCATCCCAGGAAGCAATGAAACATGACTTTTTACCCCTTGACAAAACAGGAAGTGCCATCAAATAGCATTGGTCCTAAGTACACTAAATTACTGTGAATCCAAGCAGACGTTCAAGGCCAATTGATAATATGTTATTGTATAGCGGTTACGCTTAATGTCTTTTTTTATAGCACAAATATGCATACAATATCACCCGACCTGCATTGGTACTCATTTATCAACCTAAGAAGGATGAAAAGCTTTTTGAAAAAAAAAAGTGAAAAAAAAAGATATATCTTTTTTCTAATTTATTTTTCTTCCAAACCGGCCCAGGCATGGCCAGAAACCGGCCCACACTCCCCAGGGACGATTTAGCCCAGGCCATGGGCCGAAAGGCCGAGGGGCCAATCCAACCCTGTGGGAGGAGTTTTGTAATAATGAACATTTGATAAGGTTATGCATTCCAAGGGACATGTAAATTCAGTTCAAGAAGAATCTTTGGTGCGAGCGCAGTGAACGTTACGGTCTGACTTACGCCAAGAGAATGGAAATGGTGAATATAATGTAAGTTTGATTCTAACAATTGTATACTGGAAAGAGCATTAACTTATTATTATCTGAAGATTAATTTTGGATTATATTCTATTCGTTTGTTCTGTGTTACTTATTGCAATGGAACGCAAGTACTATCTTTGTGGGTAGTTGTCTTTTTTACATGGTTATGGGGAGTGCAGGATCGAGGTGCATGTAGACTATCACTAGGTTCACCCAGGTTCAACGCTCATATTTCATCAAAATGCCATGTATGACCATATCGAATTGTGTATCAGTTTCCACGTTGTTTTCTCTTTGTTGAGATTTTTTGATGTGCGTGCTAATGGTTAGTTTAAACTCTATGCCGAATTAAAAAGTGAATAGATACATTGTAATAAAGTTCGGGTATTGAGACAGATTTTCTGTTATGTTTTCGAAATAGCTACATCCTGCCTTTCTGCGATTGTCATAGATTCCAGATGCCAACTGACGGGTTCTTTAATCGGCAGCTGCACATAGTTGTCAACGCCTGGATCACTGTGACTATTTTTTGGGACGATCGCCCAGGGCCAATGTGCCCGTACGATGTACTAGCGATTAGGAGTAACATAACATCCTTTATGGTGGTCTAGGCCCAAGTTGAAGCAGAAGCCCTGGAATTCACTGTGCGACCCAAGCGGTTCTTTTATCGAAAACGAACATTTTGTGTACGGAAAAAGAACAACGTGTGCTCACGATTAACATTTTGGATCACAAGCAAAGAGTACTTTACAAATTGTACAGTGTTATTGTTTTCTTTTAAAGTATGGTTTAATATTCCGAATTGTGACGTGCTGTGTTGTTAGTGGATGTGTGTTGATTTTCGGGTTCTGCGTTATGTCACAGGTGATTATGGGTGCGTTTGGATACGCTGGTGGAGAATATCACTAGGGTTGGTGATGTGAGGCTGAGGGGCGGGGCATATGATTTAATGTCGTCAGGGCAGTTTACCTTAGGCAGATGCAGCAATGGATAAGAATAGCACAAGATGGACGCGCCCTGCTGCCAGATTTCGTATGTTTTTAAAAGAGGAAAAGTGAGGTAAGGTGAATTGGAAATGTTTGCGATAGATCAAAGTATGTATAAAAATACATGGCCGAACCCTCGGGACAATAATATTTTCTGAGCATTGCACTTGTGAAACTTATGAAATAATGTTTGGACAGGTGATGATGATGGGTGGGATATTTCTGACGTGATTTCTAATGAGTTTACAAAGTTTGGTGGTATTTTGTGCAGAGCTTATACAACGATTGTATGTGCATTGATTTGACACTTTTGAAAAAATAAAATGTGGGTGGATTTCCAGCAAACTTGCGTAAGGTGCATTGGCAAGGATCTACAAGCATGGTTTTGCAAATGTGCCAGTGTTTTATTATCTGACAAGTGTCATAATGTAGTTACAAAAAAAAGTGGTATACCTTTAGTGACTGAGGGGTAGCCTGTGGCCATGGGCAGTAGCCAGATTGTCCGGTTCATGGAATAAGGTCACGATCCGGACAATCTGGCTACTGGCCATGACCAGAAGGGACAAAACATAGGAGTAAAGTGGCCAGGTCCACCTGGGACTGGCTTTGTGGTGAGGTTATTCGAAATAAGGATAGATCTGAAAGGGAAGAAAAATGTGTTTGTGGTAATATGGTCATAGGGTTCTCTTTTTGCCTTTTGCAGGCTGCCATGGAAAGCGAAGAGGGCCCTGTATGGAACCCTCGCCTTCTTTTTCCAGGGTGGCCATGTTGGAAAAGGATTTTCCTTCCTACACCGGGGCGCCTGTGGGTCTGGGTGTAGGAAGCAAAATCCTCTTTTTCAGCAACTCGGGTTCCTGCTTTGGGAACCTAGGTTGGTAATGGCCTTCATCCCCCATTTCAGGGGCTGGAATGGGGGGAAAATGGTCCAGAGACCTTGTTTGCATCCTCACTTTGCTTGGGCTGATAACTTGGGCTGCTGGCCCGGTATCCACCGTTCCAGTCCCTGGAATTAGCATAACACAAAATACAAATGGAAATGTTGGAAAATAATATTGATTGTACGTACTTTATTGAGAAATATAAAGTAGATGGAGTCTATACGTTTTCTTTTTAGTTCAATTTTTTTACTGTGAAAGGTGGTTCATAAAGGAACATTTATTTTGTTTTTGGATGCATTCATTTTGCCAGGAGAGCTTAGAACGATAGGTGGGGAGTGAGGGAGGAGGCACCAAACACTAATATGGAGGGGTAGGTGGACACGGGAAAATGTTGTGCCTGTGTTATTTCTAAGGTAGGGGCAGTGTTTTGCATGCTTCTTGATTACAGCCGTTGTGGTGTCTCTTGGGGTGGAGGGATAGCATTAGCTGATTCTATTTTAAGATAAATAGCAGTTTTGCTAAAAGTATGTACTGTGTACTAGATTATTAATGGATGAGTAGGAACAGGTGTTGGACCTGTGCAAGGGGAATTTTGAAGTTGAAAGTTCCTAAATCAGTAGAAAATGCAGTTACGAATTGTCCGCGAAGCACAGATCTTATTGTGAAGTGTGTACGGGTTCTCAGACACATCATTATGCCACACGCCAGCATTTGGTCATGTGGTACTCTCTGGAAAGTTGCAATGAAGTCAGATGTTCGTAGACATTATGGTTAAGTTGCACTCATATAAACCTATAAAAGTCAATGAAAAAAATCTGTTAAGGGGACGTTATGGTTAAGTTGCGCTACTAAAAACCTATGAAATTCTGTGAAAAAACGTTGTTAAAGGGACATTATGGTTCCAAGCCAAACCAAACAACCCCTGAAATTCGCCAGTTATGGTAAGCTAAGCAACCATAACTTGCGCCACCACCGTGTACTGCTAAGACTAACACCCAGGACATCAAAGATGACATCACAAATGTCATTGATGACATCACTGATGACATCACATGTGCATTTACCTTTCATGAAAAGTCTGTACAAGGGATTCTTATTGTAATGTTAATAAAAAAGTGTCAACGATTAATGGAATAAATATCATGATTTACGTAGTGCATTAAGTAATGCTTTAATCCAAATAGCATTGTATTGTGAAGTTTTTTCCAATATACTAAGGTACACATGTAGTAACGTAGGCATAGGGTGCAGCAGACATGATGGTGATGCAAGATTAATAATCTTGCTATGTTAAATACTAAAATTATAAATGCTTTCTTATTACAGCCTTGCATACTGTGAAACATTTAATAAGTACCTAATCAAACCCACTTATTACATTATTGCATAACTGCACACAACGCAAACAGACAACAACACATACAATTAGAGTATATACAGGGAACAATCTTCATCACCTAACTGATTATCTTCATGCACAGAAATGATTGCTCTGCTTCAAAGCTACTACTTCCCTGTGTATAACTATCACATATTGCGACTAGACCCTAAGGAAAGTAGTGTAAGTGCAATGTGTACAAATATGAGCATATACAGGGAAAGTACAGTAATAAAAAAACAACATCTGGCAAATGTTCCCAATGTGTTTTTTTATTTAAAAAAATCACAGGTAGAAGTGATGAAATTGAAATATGTGGTTTGCAGCTGTTATGCTAGTGGGCAGAACAAGAAAACTGTGAAAGCAAACAGTAATGTAAGTAACTGTCAGTTGATGTTAGGAGATGGTACACATGACATTATGATTATTTGGGAGGTTATGGAGGGCAAGTGGCAGGCACCCTGTTCACATGCATGCAATATATGCACTTCCTATGCTTTGGTAACATACGTGCATTTTTGATTGTTTATGTGCATTGCAAAACATATGCATACCTGTAGTTTGTGTTACTGGATGTAGATGTAGATGCATCTGGAAGTAGACATCTTAGAGTGTTGTACAGTACTTTTGGAAAAAGGTTCTTGGGAAACATAGTAGATATGTGCTCTGAGTGTTGAACAGTACATCTGCAGTGTGGTACTGAGTTGCTTGAGTTAGATGTAGAGATCCTGGATGTGATTGGTGGATGGTTGTGGGACTGCTTACCAGTAGCCAATGAGAGAGTGCTGCAGAGTGTGAAGTGGAAAGGGAAGACGGGCTGTCCCTCTGTTACAGGATCCACTGACACTGCATCTACCTCCAGGGATTTTCAGCATGCCTGGCATGGAAATGAGAGTGTGCTGTGGGGATTTACAAATAAGGTATTAATGGTGTGATTTACAGGAAGGGAGGGCAATCCTTTTTTCAGTGCTGTGTTAGTTGTGCAGTGAAGATGGCAGGAGTTATTGTATCGATTGTTGGAGATTGTTCAGTTTCTGATCTGGAAAGGTATGCAATGGAAAAGGTGTTTCTACAGATCTTGGGTTTCCAGGCCTGGAGGCTTTGTGGTGGAGTGTGCCTGGACGCAATGTGCAGACACTGGTTTCTCTTTGCAGAAACATGGCTACATTTGGTAGTCCTGATGTCTTGGTGGTGCACTGTGATGAGTACATCAGTGCCCCAAGTTTGACTCCTGAATTGAAGTCCTTGGTGGAGGAACTTATGCTAATTTTTCCATGTGCAAAGGTGATTTTTTCTCAAATGCTACCAAGAGAACAATAGAACTGCCCCAATGTGTTCAATACCAAGCAAAATGTTGGAAGGTGCCATGTGAATAGAGGCATGGCATGCTAGCATGTCTGTTTTCTCCAATGACAACATTGACTCCCTTAGTGTGCACTATTTTACTGCTGGTGGAGTGTCGTTGTCTGTTCTTGGGAATGCTCATTTTTTCCGGAATGTAAGAGATGCTGTGCAGAGGCTGCTGTAAGGAGGAAAAGAACATTAAAAAAAATAAAAAAATACAAAATAAAAGGTGTTTGTTTTCAAGCACCTTTAAAAAAAAGAAAAAAGCTCTTTTCAGAGTCACCACTAATGGGGAAATATCTTACCCTGCTTGAAATGTCTTTCCCCGCCCGTGCATTGCACAATATGTCCGCGGACACCGTGGTAGTTTGCGGATCGCACGTACCACCTCTGGGGCTTTTGAGGATGGCAGGCGTGCAAATGGGACTGTTGAGGCCATGGGATTGGTCAATAAGATTTCCTGGGTGTGGTATGCAAGGAGAGAGTGTGGCAGAAGGTCTGTTTGCTGAGAGGAGTGCAGATGGCTATGGCTATGGCTATGGCTGCGTCTTTCAGGAGGCAAAGTGTATGGATTTTGAGCGACTTGTGGATACATTGTTTGCAGGTGCATGCAGAGCACTGTGGAGCAGCTGCACATCTTGGATTCCCTCATGTGGATGAGCACTGGTATGGAGTGAGTGGCATGAGGTGGCTGAATTTGCTTCCTTTTTGTGCCACTTTGGTGACGCAGCATCATCCAGACATTATTATAATTCATTGTGAAGGAAACCGTTTAGGACATGTTACCGGAATCTCATTGCATTTGACGATGAAGGAGGTACTTGGGAAAGTCATGGACATGTTTACAAACTCCCGAGTAATTTTTCTTGCATTGCCCAGAGACAGATGTGGCTGCGCTCTTCTTCATTTGGTCCACAAATGGAGAAAGCAAGGCACAATGTCAACAAGGCTCTTTGCGCCTTTTTGAGAGATGTTGGCATGATCTCCTTCCATAATGAAATTATTACATTTCATAGCAGCAACATTTTTTGGACCGATGGAGTCCATCTTACTGATGCTGCTAATCGGCTTGTTTTGCAAAATATCCAAAATGCATTGCAGCCCTTTTTGCAACTGTAGCAAGCATTTTTGCAGTTGATGTTGTCCTCTTGAAACCTTTGACAAACAACAAAGAAACCCTAAAAAGGCTTTTTTCAGAGCCACCACTTTCTCCCAGAAAAGATGCAATGTGTTTGATAGCGCCACCCCCTACATTTTTTAGAAGTCTGCAGACTACCGCGCTGAATGCCCAGGGCCCTGCACCATTTCATTGGCACTTCTATTTTTAAACCATGAAAGGTGGCTTTGAAAAGAGCCTTTTTTTATTTTATGTTTTGTGTATTTTTTTGGGATTTTTTAAACATGACACACAAGGGAGGATAGGGAAGGGGCACCAACCACAGGGATAAGAAAGGGCAGATGGAGAGAGGAAGATGTTGGGTGCGCCTCATCGAGGTAGGGGGCACTTTCCATCATGGCCCCAGACTGCAGCCTCAACACCACTCCGGAACTGCTCACCCCTGCAAAGTGCTGCATCGCAGTACATACACAAAACAGTGACCTTTGAAAGGTAAAGATACACTGCTGTGCGTATAGCCTGTGAGGCTGCTTGAGGAATCCTCTGTCCCACATGAATGTCTCTTGTGAACACAGACATTTGTCAAATAGCTGAACAGCAACCTGCAGCAGTAGTCCTGGTCAGCCACAACCTATGAAACAAGTAAAGCAGCAATGAAATGCAAATGACATCAAGTGCTCAATGACAAGAACTGCTCTGTCCTAGAATCCAAAAACAGAATGAGGAGCAGCACTGGGGTATGGCATTTTATAGGGGTTTTGAGGAGCGCTTTGCGGACAGTCGTGCGCTCTGTGGACACTTCTAACCCCAAAACTGGGTTCAAACATTTCCAAAAAGTGTCCAAATCATCAGGGGCATGGTATGGGACCTCTGCAAGTGTGACATTTCACAGTAAAACACCTTGGATTGCTCAAAAAGGCAGTTTTTTGGTATCCGGGGGCCCAGTTCCTGTCCGCGAATAAGGACCGACACTCAGCATGGGTGCGGTCACATGGTCACATCGTGGATGTTCACGAATGGGATGGCTGTCTGCCAGACACCTATTGCATGGGATCCCTTGTGCGCATGCGCCCAGGTGTCCTCGAACTGGGTTAGGGTCCCCAAAATAATTAAATGTACATCACAACTTTGCGTACATGCTATACAGGCTCGTTGTCCAAGAACAAGGGTAATGAGATGCACATGCACCCAGCTGTCCGCCAGAAATGACTGGGGACCTCGAACTAATTAAGGTATGTCACTGTTCTGTGGACATGCCGGATAGGCAGGATGTTCAAAGGACTTGGGGGGAGAGATGCGCATGCCCTCAAGTGTCCACCGGACATGGCTGTGGTCCCCGAACTAATGAAAGGTAAGTCACAACTTTGCAGACATGCGTGGAGTCCTACAGACACCTCCATTTTGAATGCAGACGTTCAGGACCAGTGCAGTGTCTGCCGGACATCTCCATTTTGATTAATTTCAGACATCCCGGACAGTCACACGATGCGCAGACCCATAATGGGACTTTTAAAAAAAATATATAACACAGAGCAACAGTATACACATAGCACTTTATTTACACACATACATACACACAATTAGGGAAGGGGTATCACAAATCGAAACATATACAGGGGACTTCGTGTTATCCTCAGGTTGGTTATCAGGGGAGGAAGGGATTGAGGTCTCATCATAACGTTTTTACGAACAGGGAATTTGTGGGGATGGTTGGCTGGGACAGGGGTAAGAGGTACAGGTGCAGGTGGGGCAGTGGTATTTAATATTTTCCATTATATGTCTCTGTACAAAATGTTTTAAGTCGGCAAAAGTGCTCATTAATTGGTCTATTTTTGACTCCAGGCTCACTAGTTGATTTTGTACACTGTTACTTTGGTGTTCTGTGTGGTCATGGACTTGTGGAGGAGCTGCTGCTTCTGAGGCATTCCCTTCATTTTCTGTATGTACTGTTAAAGAAAATATGTGTCAGGTACATGTGAAGCAATGTGTATTAATGTGCTTACTTTTCAAAGTGTATTGTTTAGTTTAGTTTAGTTTAGTTTATTATTTGTATAGCGCGCCAAACCCTGGAGTATCAGGGCGCAAACAGACAAGGATATGCTCAACTTGGTTGCAGGTACATAGAAATCAGATGAAGGTGCAAAGATGCGCTGAGCTTGGTTACAGAAATGCTCGGCTAATTGCAAGTACAGGAAAAGGTAGGAAGTGTAGACATAGACATCAGCAATATTACAGCAAGCAGATATGAACAAGGGGAGATCAAGGACAGGGGAGCAAGGAGCATGCTCCTGTTCGCGTAATATAAAGTTATATACAGTAATGTACAATGTGACAAGTGGACTAGTTAGCTGTCGTTAGGGAGAGATCAAGGACAGGGGAGCAAGGAGAGATCAGGACAGGGGAGCGAGGAGCATGCTCCTGTTCACGTAATATATAGTTATATACAGTAATGTACAATGTGACAAGTGGACTAGTTAGCTGTCGTTGGCTCTCAGCCACCTAGTGAGGTTTTGTCTAAATTTTGCGAAAGGCTGAGGTTCTCTGACATCATGCGGGAGGGAGTTCCATAACTGCGCAGCCTTGACCGGGAAGCTATTTCCTCCTATAGTGGCAAGTTTGAAACGCGGGACTTGGAGGCAGTTTGCGCTGGCTATTCTGGTAGGTCTGGAAGAAGTCCTTTTGCGTAATCTATCCATGAGGTAAGGTGGAGCTTTGTTGTTGATACATTTGTGGGTGAGGGAAGCGATTTTGAGATGAATTTTGTCTATGGTGGCGAGCCATTTGTATTCTCTTCTTGTCGAGGATATATGCTCGTTTCTATTAATCTTGAGTGCTGCTCTCAAGGCATTATTCTGGAGCACTTGAATTTTGTGGATGGTCTGTTTATTAGCTCCAATGTAAAGTCCATTACAATAGTCTAATTTGGACAGTATCAAGGCTCTGGCAAGTGTAATGCAACTATCTGTGGAGAGGAATTGTTTGCTCGCTCTGATAAGTTTGCATGTATATGCGGTGGCAGAAGCTAGAGAGTTAACTTGTTTGGTAAAGTTCATGGTGGCGTCTAGGTAGAATCCTAAGGTTTTTACTTCATGAGCTACTTTTATGTTGTTCCCATCAATAATGAAGTTGTCGTAATCGGGGCTGAGTTTGGATATATAGGTAGTGGTGCCCAGGATGATAAGCTCAGTTTTATCATCGTTCAGGCATAGGCCGTGTGTGGCCATCCATGCCTGAATGATGCTATAGATCCTGTTCACTAGGGCCAGGTCCTTGGCGTAGTCTCCTGAGAGCGGGAGGAGGATCTGGGTATCGTCTGCGTAGTTAGTGTAGGCGATACCCAGATGATCCATTTCATCAAAGAGAGGCTTCGTGAAGACATTGTAGAGGGTGGGTGACACACAAGACCCTTGTGGAACACCGCATGTTATAGGGATTGGATCTGCTGAGGCTGATGGAGCGAAGACTCTCATGGTCCGATTACTCAGGAATGACTTGATCCAAATTATGGCCTCTTTTGAGAAGTGGGCTGCCGAGTCGAGGTGACTACAGAGGACTGTGTGGTCCACTAAGTCGAATGCCGCTGATAGGTCCAGGAGGAGAAGTAGGGCCGCTTGGCCATTGTCTCTGCAATCGTCTATTTGGGCCTTAAGATCTATTAACGCTGTCTCGGTCCCATGTTGCGGGCGGAATCCTGATTGACGGATTCCAAGTAGGTGGTTAGACTCTAGGAAGCTTTGAATTTGCAAGTAAGCCACTTTATCTAAAATTTTTAGGAGAAAGGGCACAGTCGTGATGGGCCTGAAGTTAGTCGGAATGGTAGGGTCAAGGGTTTGCTTCTTTAGTAGTGGCAGTACCCAGGACTCTTTTAGGTTGATCGGTACTGAACCTGAGGTGAAGGAAGAGTTGATTAGTTTGGTTATAAATGGCGACAGTTCTCTCGCAGCATCCTTGATGAGTTGTGCTGGGCATTGGTCGCCTTTGCAGTTAGACGGTTTGAGTCCCAGGATGACCTTTTCTACCTCTATGGGCGATACCTTAGAGAAGCAGAAACGGGTTCCCAACTTGGGCTGTGGCGGTGGCGCTGAGCTCTGAGGGATGTGTGGTGTTAGTGATGCCTTCTTGATGGCAATTTTGGTTTGTAGGTTTGCTACCTTGTTTGTTAAAGCAAGTTGTATGCTAGAGCACCATTTTTTATCCTTGGTGCAGTTTTCTTGGGGTACAATGGGTGTTTCCAATTCTTTCAGAATGCTGAACAGTTCTTTGACACTAGATTTTGAGTTGGATATTCTAGTATTGTAGGTTTCTTGTTTGGCTAATAATATTTCTTTCTTGTATTGGGAGGAGGCTTTGGAGAGGTTGAGTTTATTTTTGACTGATGGGGAAAGTCTCCAAATAGTTTCAAGTTTTCTATTGGCCAGCCTAAGATTTTTTAGGTGGGGCGTGAAGCAAGAATTGAGGTGTTTTTTAGGTTTGCTATTTCTTAGTTTGAGCGGGGCTATGTGATCCAGGGCTGAGGACATGGCTGCATTATAATGTTCGACTAACAGATTGGGGTCCATGCAGTCGGGTAGTGAGTTTAATTTAGGTATTATAACGGGCATTAGATTTTCTACTGTCATTAGTTTTTTATTTCTCGTTGGCAAGGGTGGGGCAAGTGAGGACGGGGCAGTGACCCGGTGGGTTGTCACTGAGAATAGTAGCAGGTGGTGGTCAGTCCAGATCTGCGGTACAGAATCCGTAATATTTACTTTGCAATTATGTTCTGCTATCCAATCAAGGATGCGACCTTTGTTGTGGGTGGGTAGTTCAACTTTTTGGATGAATCCCAGCTCTTTCAAGGTCAGAGCAATCGCTGACGATTGGGTGTCCTTATTGTCATTATAGCCTAGATTAAAGTCTCCTAGCACTATTGTTTGGGATGTATTTTTTAGGTTATTGGACAGGGATGTCGAGATGTCCTCAGAGAAGGTTCCGATAGGACCTGGTGGTCTGTAGATGAGGATGATGTTTAGGGTTTGGGAGTTGGCGATGGTTATTTTGACCGTGAGGCATTCACAGGATTGCATATTGGTAGTAGTGATGATCCTCATGTCCAGGCTAGTTTTAGCTATGATTGCTAGACCTCCACCTCGGGAGGTAAGTCTGTCCGCACGTAGGATTGTATAGTTGTCTGGGACTGCTAGTGATAAGGCTGGGCCAGCCGCATCATGTAGCCAGGATTCTGAGATGGCCAAAAAGTCTAAGTTGTCTGTAGCAATGATATCTGAGATCTCTGTGGCGTGTGCGACTAGCGACCTGGCGTTTATAAGTGCACCTTTGAGATATGATTTGTGGTCAGCTAAGTTAGGGCTGGTGGTGTTCTGACTACCTTTAGTTGTCTGTTTGGAGTTATTTATTTTGGGTCTGTTGGGCTTAGGCTGTTTCCTAGTAGGTTCCGCAATACCCTTCAAGGGTAACTGTATTTTGTTTCGGGATTTTGATAGTTCAGCCTTCTTGGCTGGTAGCTCATGCAGTTTGGACAGGCGAGCACGTAGTCTAAGGTTTCTGTCTACAGTGTTGCATGGCCTTTGTAGGGTGGTGCTATCTGGATAGTGGGTCATTTTAAGTCCAGTATTGGGTTGTTGTGTGTTGAGCATGATATGGCAGGTGCAATGGGTGGAATAGGACGTGGTGCAAGGACTCACAGTGTTAACTTTGGTGCTTATTTTAGGTGGATGTATTCCTAATGTGATGAGGAGGGCGATATACAATGGTAGCCAGGGTGACCTGTAGGCAAGACCCAGGGAGTACATGCTAAGTGACTGGATAATAATCCGATAGGAGTAGTTTCGGTGGCAATTGAGGTGGCTAAGACTAGGCAGGCTAGATGCAGCTATCAGGCTAGGTGCAGTTTCAGTAGCAATTTGAGAAGGCCAAGAACAGGCGGGCTAGATGCAGCTGTCATGCTGGGTACAGTGTCAAGGCACAAGGGCACAATACAAGTCAAGTGTGGTCTATTACCGACCATGGGGCACAATGCAGATCAAATGTGGACAATTAGCGACCATAGGGCACAGTACAGAGCAAATGTGGTCTATTAGCGACCATAGGGTACAATGTAAGTCAAATATGGTGACCATAGGGCACAATGCAAGTCAAATGTGGTCTATTAGCGACCATGGGGCACAATGCAGATAAAATGTGGTCTATTAGCGACCATAAGGCACAGTACAGATCAAGTGTGGTCTATTAGCGACCATGGGGCACAATAGGGCACAGTACAGGGCAAGTGTGGTCTATTAGCGACCATAGGGTACAATGTAAGTCAAATATGGTGACCATAGGGCACAATGCAAGTCAAATGTGGTCTATTAGCGACCATGGGGCACAATGCAGATAAAATGTGGTCTATTAGTGACCATAGGGCACAGTGCAGAGCAGGTGTGGTCTATTAGCGACCAGGGGCACAATGCAGATCAAATGTGGTCTATTAGCGACCATAAGGCACAGTACAGATCAAGTGTGGTCTATTAGCGACCATGGGGCACAATGCAGATCAAGTGTGGTCTATTAGCGACCATGGGGCACAATGCAGATAAAATGTGGTCTATTAGTGACCATAGGGCACAGTACAGAGCAGGTGTGGTCTATTAGCGACCATGGGGCACAATGCAGAGCAGGTGTGGTCTATTAGCGACCAAGGGGCACAATACAGATCAAATGTGGTCTATTAGCGACCATGGTCTATTAGCGACCATAGGGTACAATGTAAGTCAAATATGGCGACCATGGGGCACAATGCAAGTCAAGTGTGGTCTATTAGCGACCATAGGGCACAATGTAGAAGTTGAGATACATGTACTGTTTCTACATGTGGCAATGGTAAACAGGCTGGATGCCGTATGCTAGAGAGGGCCCATATGGGTGCCCAAGCGTTCTAGGAAAGAGAAAAAAACAGGCAAGTGGCTGGAATCTGGAGTACAACTAGGGGAGGCATATGGCCTACCTTGCGTCTGGCAGGGCTCGTAACCGACGCTCCTGAAACCTGCTGCTCCTGCAATAGGTTGCGGGATCTCCTACTCCACCGGCCTTCGGTTGTGATGGTGGCATAGAGATCATACTGCAGGTATGAGCACGGGCAGAGTAGCGTGCTCCAGCGTGCAAACAGGGGGCAAACAGGGGCCTTCAGGTGAGGCCGCCGGCGTTTCCGCCTGCCGGCAGATGTGGCCTATTCAAAGGCTGCTAGTAGCCTAGCAACGAGGCACCAGCCTCGATATGGCGCCGCGCTGCGCCCGGCATCATAGGGTCAGGCAGAGGAGGTCAGGCAAAGCGATGTCGTGGTCCCGTGCACAAAGCCTTGTGCAAAATCGGGTGTCTTTCTACAGGCAAAGGTGCTCAGGGGCATGGGAGCCTTACCATGGTGGATGGCTCTCCGGAACGTCGTGGTGTGGCTGGGTGCCGTAGGTGGGCATCGGCGTGGGTCGGCTCGCGCTCCGGATGCGAGCTTCTGATAGTGAAAGATCCTGGAGTTGAAAGGGCAGGGATTCTGGCCCCTGGCTCCTACGGCTCCAAACAGGCACCCAACAGGCCTTAGAATGGCCTTCGAGCTGGCCGCCGGCGTAATCCGCCAGCCGGCGGTTCCAGCTGATGTAATTGAGGCTCAGCCTCGGTTTCAGGCCGCGCTGCGCCCGGCATGGGCGAGTCAGGCGCCGTGTGGGGACAGGGTCAGGCAGGCCCTGTCCGTGTTCCCCGCTCAGCGTGTGGTTCCTCTGCTGGGCTGGGGGTGCTGGGGGGGCTCCTGCCCTCGCCCCACGATGAGGAAGAGTGGAGTGAGGGGGTTAGCAGGCACCCAACAGGCCTTAGAATGGCCTTCGAGCTGGCCGCCGGCGTAATCCGCCTGCCGGCGGTTCCAGCTGATGTAATTGAGGCTCAGCCTCGGTTTCAGGCCGCGCTGCGCCCGGCATGGGCGAGTCAGGCGCCGTGTGGGGACAGGGTCAGGCAGGCCCTGTCCGTGTTCCCCGCTCGGCGTGTGGTTCCTCTGCTGGGCTGGGGGTGCTGGGGGGGCTCCTGCCCTCGCCCCACGATGAGGAAGAGTGTGCACATTGTGCACAAATGGAGTTACTGTCTTCAATCATTTCATTCTGAGGGAAATTCTCTTCAAGCCACTCCAGGGTGCTTGCTATTTCTGTGTAAAAAAAAACATGTTTCCTAGTATTGCACACTGAACAAACTGCGCAGTTATAGGAACAAAATGTAGTGTACTTATCACTTAGTAGTACAGTTTTGCTGTCAGTACTTTGCAGTTGTCCTGTTGACAATTGTTTCTCAGTTTGTATGTAAAGCAGCACTGAAATAATACTTTTGGAAGCACAGGTTATTTTTCTTCTTGGTGCATTCCATTATGTTGCATACCCTATTCAACTGCACTGTTGCTTTCACAAGTACAGAGTTTGTAGACATACTTCATTTTTCCTTCTAATTCACTTATATGTTGCTCTTTCAACATGTTCAGTGTCTTTGCTGCAAGCTACAACAATGTAAGACAACCCCATATCTTTTGGTTCGTGGGGATGCTACTTGAGGTTCGTGAACAGTCACACGGTCCGCGGACCCTGTAGTTATCTGCATGCGATTAGGGGGTTTCGTATTTTGTATGGTACATCTATACAAATTAAGGGTCCCCTGGTAAAAAGCTATCAAATTCAGTGAAAAAACGTTGTTAAAAGGTATGTTATGGTTAAGTTGCGCTACTAAAAATCTATCAAATTCAGGGGAAAAACTTTGTTAAAGGGGCGTTATGGTTCCGTTGCCCTAATAAAAACCTCTCAAATTTAGTGAAATAACTTTGCTAAAGTGACGTTATAGTTACTTTGCACTAATAACCTATCCATATTATGGTTACAAGTAAAACTGAAAAAAAAAAACAGAAAGTCGCTAGTTATGGTAAGCTAAGCAACCATAACTCGAGCACTGCACCCTTGACATCAAAGATGACATAACAAATGTCATTGATGACATCACATGTGCATTTACTTTTCATGAAAAGTCTATACAATGGATTCTTGTTATAATGTTGGCAACAAACTGTCAGTGGTCATTGGGAGAAATATCATGAGGTACATAGTCCATTAAGCAATGCATTGCTTTAAACACCATTGTACTACGGAGTTCTTTCCAGTATAAGAACCTACCCATGTAAAAGCATAGGCATTGTGTGCAGCATACACCAAAGAGGTGCAATATTCATAATCTTGCCATGTTAGATAGTAAAATGATACATGCTTTTGTATTAGAGTTTTGCGTACTATGAAACATGTAATAAGTAACTAATAAAGCCCCCAACAGTATTACTAAAGACAAAACCTAAAGAGACCACAACGCATACAAATATGAGCAAATATAGCGAAAGTAAAGTAAGAAAAAAAGCAACAGTACTACAACAGTACTACCAGAAAGTGTTCATAACCTAACTGATTATCTTCATGCACAAAAATGATTGTGGTGTTTGAATCCTGGTTCTTCCCCTAGGTATATGTATCATATGATGTGAATGGACCCTAAGGGAAGTAGTGTAATAACACATGAGAAGGGTAAGGTCTACAAATATAGTACCTTTTCAATTTTTAGTTCCTGACTGTCAGTGAAGAAAACCACCTGACCTAGATATGCCAGTAAACAAAAAAAGAGGGAGCCAGACATGTGATGTCAATACAGGAATACATGGTGGTGGCGCTAGTCACGGTTGCTAGACTTACCATAACTGGCAAATTTCTGGGGTTTTTCTGTTTTACTTGTAACCATAATGCCAGCCAGAGGAATCTCACGTGCTAACTAAGAACTTCTTTCTCCCCTCCTGGGGCACTACCAGTCTCCTATAGTCCCTTGGGGTAGACTCAGTAAGTTCACTGTAGAGGAGGTCATCCTCCCAGTAAAGCCTATGCTTCCCTGGCTCTTGCCCTTCCAGCTGGGAAACTGTCTGCTGGTGCAGACCTTCTAGAGAGGGACACTCTCTTTGACCCATGCTGAAGTCTGCCCTAGAGGGTCCACCTTCTGCAAGTAAAGTCTGCAGCTCAGGATGGTCTCCAGGATCCAGATTACCAACACAGGGAAGGTTTTCTCCCAGCTCTGTGTCACCAGTAGCTGTCGCTATAGAATTTGGTTGGTCCTCCCACTCAGCCTCAGCTGGGGAAGGGGTCACTGGGGTGACCTGGGACAGTCCTCTTGGGATGTCCTTTTCCTGTGAACAGGTTTAGGTTTGAGACCTTTCATTCTCCCAGAGACCTTGGATTTCTCCTTTGTCTCTTTCTTTTTCCTGAAAATAGAAGGTTGGCCTTCCTGTGGACTGGGGGTATTGAAAATCTCCTCAACCTCCCACTGAGAATCTCGTAAGGTTGCCTCTCTGGCCAATCTTGTTTCCTCCTGCTTCCTTTTGCTGGGAGGCCTGGTGATACTAGATACAACTCCAAGAGTTTTCAAATCATTTCCCAACAGGACTCTCCCTGCCACTTCATTCTCTACACTGACAGGTATTCTAGCAGTCATGTTATTGCACTGGATGAGAGCTTGCAGAATTGGAACCATTTGGATCGGGCCTCCTGCAGGTTTAGTGGGACCTTTGGGTGCCTTAGCTGCAACCTCAGGTTTGAAAAAACGTTCATCTACCACTGTTATGTTTGCCCCAGTGTCTCTGATGGCAGGGGTCTCCTGACCATTTTCAAATACACTGTGCTTACAATATTATTTTGGGCTATCTGGTATGGAGTTGTACCCATCCACATTCTGTTGTTCCCACAGACCCAGGGACATTAAAGAAACACTGGTTTGAACTCCAACGGGGACTTCAGCCAATACTAAGTTGCCACTTGCCATTTGAACTTCTCCCTCAGGGATGAAGGCTAAGGAGTCAGTGTGGACCCCTCAAGGTTTACCATTTCATCTGAGATCACCTTTTACATGATCTTAAGACCAAAATACAAAACATTTCCCAAATCTTCTCTGGAATGGGGTTTTCTGTTGACCTCCCTCTTGTTTGGCACCAGCAGTTTCACTAGACTTACCAGTTTTCCCATTGAATTAACCATTCCTATGTTTGTGGCCCTCTTTTGGATGGTTGGAATTAGAATTATCTTTTCCCTCTTTCTTGTGCTGCTTCCCCTCTTCCTTTGATTTGTGATTTGCCCCATGGTCCTTGTGAGTGGCACTATTGGCTACCCACAAGTCAGCAGCTTGTGCTACGTTTTTGGGATCAATCTGTTTTGAGTCAGCCAAGTGCTGTTTCAGCTCAGGAGAGTAGGCATCAAAAATAGATTCCAACAAAAATAGATTCCTCATTTCTTCAAAGGAGTTCACCCTGTAACCCTTAACCCAACCGTCTAGGTTCTTCAAACATTCACATAACCAGGTATCCCAAGTGGTACCATCAGTCTTTTTGAGGGTCCTAAACCTCTTAAGGTACTGGGAAGGAGTTTTCCAAAATCTGGCTATTAATGCCAGCTTCACAGATGCATAATCCTTTCTCTCAATGGCACCCAACTCCATTACAACATCACAGCCATTCATGGGGAGTCTAGACATGAGCTATGGAATTACATTATTCCCACTGATTCCTTGAAAACCATACCCAGCCAATCCCACATCAAGTTTAGGTTCATCCATACTCACGGCTTCTTTGGGCAGACAAAGCCTCTTGGGAATAGCAGATTTAGAGGACCCTGAAAGGGAAGCAGAATCAAGGGACATTCTTCTCATATCCATTTCATACTGCATCTCTCTTTCTCTTAGTTTCACCTCTTGATGTTTGGCTTCAGCTTGAGCATGTAATTTCTTGAATTCCAACTCTAATCTCATTCTTTCAAGAGAAACATATTCTGGGATTAAATATGGATCTTGTGTGGCCCCAATGGAAATTGGCTGAGGAATAAGGACAGGCTGTGGCAGAGAGGGATCCTGAGACTCTTCTACCTCCACTTGCAGATTGGAGCTTGACTCTAAACTGACACCCTCATCCTCATTTTCCACATTACTTAGGTGAGTAGGTATTACAGGCCTACTACCCAAACTTTTGTTATTCAACAACTGTGTAGAAGTGGAGTCAAATACCCCCACCCAAAGCTCCGCCCTCATGTTGCCTGTATGCTGGCAACCGGAAATGGTGACATGTGCAGTTTCAGTGTGAATGCCTACACTGCAGCCAACCTTCAAGACAAGTTACCCAGTAAGAAAGCCATACATAAATGCACAAATGCATAGTGTTATTTTGGATGAAGTGCCAGCAGAAATGTGCATTTGAATGAGAGAAGAGCCTGATGACGTCATGTCAAGCAAGAGCTGATGTACTCAGAACAGATGAACAAGATGAAAGAACCTAAGTATCCTCTAAGAGCTGAAGACGAGGTGGTATCGCTGAGAAACATTTCGGGCTCGAGATGAATATGCTCATGCTACAGAAACACTGAAGAATATGTAAATCAGTTTACACTTGTACAGATGCAGAAACGCAAGTAGGGAAAAGTAATCATAAGGCTGGCTACGTAGTGAACCAGATTGTGGCGATGCGCTAATGTATACATATAGGAAATGTACAGAACGTGGATATTCCACAATGCACTTTAGCAAGGCTTGAACTCTTGATGAATAAGAATTTAGTGTGTGGCGTAGTTGGAAATTACAGATGGCAAGGCGAATTTCGAGAAAGTCTTGGCTGGCCCAGCACCAAGTAGACAGGGCTGCAGTGAAATGGATGCCTGTCAAAAAGGCTACAACAAACGTGAGACATGAACAATCCTCTGTTTGAAGCATTTGAAAAAACACTGAAGGCTTCAAAAGTTCACCATTTAATAGGATTAAATGCTGCAAAAGGCTTAAAAGAGTGGTCTCCAGGTCACATGGTTGAGATCGAAATAGCTTGGGTGAAGCTTCACCGAAACTAAGAGGCAAAATGATGCCACACTCCCTTTATTTCTCAAGCTTCAAGCAGCTTTTGCAAGGCCAAATTTAAAGCTTAATTGTCTGGCAGACTGTAGGAGTGATGATAGATATTGGGCTAATTAGTGGGGAGGCAAGACCATGCCAACCTACAATGCACCTGGAATGGTAGCCTGCGTGCTGCTAGCGTGTGGAATATTCCAGAGGGGTATAAGGGTGCCAAACCAACTGTAGAGGGCCAAGTATTGAAAAGCCCTATAGCTTGTGTAACCAAACGCTGTGTGTTTAGTGATGCAAATGATGACCATATGATGACCATTTATTTGGGATGGGCTTAGTTGCCCACCTGACTTAAGATACCCAATCATAACCTCTGGCTATATAGAATGTATACTTAGATGTTCCCTGAAAGCCAACCACCGTTACTCATACATTTTTGTAGTTTGCAACGTAGTATGATGCCAGTAATGATGTGTTTTTGTTATAAAATAACAGGTTTTTATGAAATGCATTGAGATTGTGCTGAGCGGAGTCAGGTGATGCCCGTTGTACACCCTGTTTTAGACACATGATAATAAAACAGAAAGCAGTTTTGCCAACTTCCTGAGTCATTTTGATTATTGATGTTTGAGTAGCTTCTGCTTCCCCATCCACCTCCGAGTATTGCTACCTTGTCTTAAAGGGCTCTTGGGTATAAGAGTTCAACCTTGTAATCAATTCCCATTTTTTTCCTTTCAAAGTCAGACCCCTGGTTTTACACATGTCTTTCAGTTGATCTACTGTCAGGACAATCAGGGCTGCCTCATTGAAATTATCCATATTTGGCATGTTACAATTGCTCAATTTTTGATGGAGCTTAGCCTTGTGGCTGGATTAGTTGGCCAAACGTACAGTAAATAATCAATGTAACCACTCTACGTCTATCCCACCACCTGCCACCAGTGTTATGCAAGAATTGATGAAGTAACCCTGTGGGAGACTCCACAACCCTTGTCCTCTTGGTATTAGGAAACCCACATGTTGGTATAGGCCTGAAATACACAAGATGGTATTGTGACCGAGCAGCCAGGGTTATCTCAAGAGGGGTAAATGTGAGCTGCAGAGCTGTAGCAATGAAATCCACAAATACAAGTAGCCAAGTAACACTTATACTCAAGGTTTGTAGTTAAAATAATTATGTATTTAACTGTCATTTTTAAATAAGCATTCTTTAAAAAGGGCAATATATGCAGCAATCAAATACACTTCAAAATACGTTTCCAGAATCAACACAAAGCTAGTAGATACTCTTTAGAGATGCTTCATACAAACGTCCTACACCCTGCGGTGACTTCACTAACTAGAACAGTAACTGCTTTTATAGATCCCTAGTTCACTTTGTAGATTCTGAGGTTGGCAGAAAGGAAATTTTACAGGAAGGAAAAAGGTTAAACAGGTTCTCAGAGCACCTTTTCCTGTAATATTAGTTGAAAACCAATGGATCACCTATGAGAGGCAGTAAGAATCCAAGTCAAATGGAATAGAAGAGTCTACAGGGAGCCAGGGCAGCCGAAGTCAATTGGAGCAAAGTCTATGGAGCTGTGGCACTTCTAAGATAGTAAAGGTCTTGCACAAAGTTAGAGAGTTTGTTGAAGAAAAATCACTTTAGGGTCATAAGCGGTTACACTTGTGAAAGTTAGAACTGAGATCAATTCTAGAAAAGCAGCTACTTCAAATCTCAACTGAGAAGAGCAAGCTACAGACACTGACCTAAGTACCCCAAGTCAGAACAGTCCCTTTGGTTAGAAGAAGAGTGTTCCAGCTGACTCCTGACTGGTTGCAGTAATGCAGATCCTGTGCCTCAGTCATGGGACAAGAGGGAGGATATCTGGGGAGTCCTGTGGCAGCAATTTGATGGTCAGCGGCAGCTACGGGCTCTTTTGGGATCAGTGGCACTTCCTGGTTTCAGCGCACGGTAAACAACACCACCATGGATCTTGATTACTGGTTGGGCTTCCTTCACTCCTTGAGTTCTGCACTCTGGTAACACGACTCAATCTCTGGGCGTTCTGCTTCTGGAGGGTCCTGGGGAGATACCTGAAGCTTTTGTCTGGATCACAAATGTTGCACTCTACTATGGATTTCTCGACACCTGGCACTTGGTTCCTGCAGCAGCAAAGTAGTACAGCCAGTCGGGGAAGGTCTTCCAGTGCAGTTTGTCTTGGGGTTAGCTGGTCCCACTAACCCAAGGGAAGAAGTCCCTTCTGGAGCTTCTCTTGTCTTCATATGTCATGTACAACCCTGTATACATTTGTTCTACTCTCATATGCCAAGTGCAAACTCAAATGCCCCAGTAATGTCATCTCTTTTAAATGTATGCCTCATATGCTCATAGAAGCCAACGAGAGAAGGCCAGGAGAAAAGGCCTCCTGTGCTCTTTGCAGCTCCGCTGCGAGCACTTCTCCGCCCCCACCAGCTGGAATCCAGATCAGCTGTTTACTTTTCTTTCGGAGCAGGCTGCTGCTCCAGCCCGCCCACGGCCGCGTGTTCAGCCGACTCAGTTCCATCTAAGATGGATGCCTGCATCTCCATGACTCCAGCTACAACAATAGGATCAGCTGGAGCCACGAAGTTCACCGCCGCAGCCCAAGGTCCTGATTTGCTACGTCGGCCCGCCCGCCCCTCCCCTCCTGCTTTAAATGCTAGGGGGAGTGGGCCGAGAGGCGAAGCCGACGAGAGAAGGCCAGGAGAAAAGGCCTCCTGTGCTCTTTGCAGCTCCGCTGCAAGCTCTTCTCCGGCCCACCAGCTGGAATCCAGATCAGCTGTTTACTTTTCTTTCGGAGCAGGCTGCTGCTCCAGCCCGCCCACGGCCACGTGTTCAGCCGACTCAGTTCCATCTAAGATGGATGCCTGCATCTCCATGACTCCATGACTCCAGCTACAACAATAGAAGGTAAGAAGCACCACCCCTGCAAGCTTCTCCCTATCCAATGCTGTACCTCAAGGCGCATCAGGTTGCGCGCACGTACATTGCAAACCGACATCAACTCACAGCCCATCCCCACAAGCACCCGTAATACACGGCTATGCTCACGCACTGTACGACCTTCTATACTCGCTGATAAGGCCAGGCTCCCCCGCAAAACCTCAAAGCCTGCATCCACTACATGTACTACCATCACAGCGACCAACAAAGTACTTAACTCTTCGTATTACTGTACTGCCCCCATAACGAATGTGACTACAAATGTGTCCACCATCTCTGAAAATGAGCCCCCCAGTGTAAAACCTGCGGTATGCAATTCTTCTACCACCATTTTGAATGCTATTGTGCCAAATGCTATGCCACTTGTGTCCACTACCTCTGAAAATGAACCCCCCAGTGTAAAACCTGCGGTATGCAATTCTTCTACCACCATTTTGAATGCTATTGTGCCAAATGCTATGCCACATGTGTCCACTACCTCTGAAAATGAGCCCCCCAGTGTAAAACCTGCGGTATGCAATTCTTCTACCACCATTTTGAATGCTATTGTGCCAAATGCTATGCCACATGTGTCCACTACCTCTGGAAATGAGCCCTCCAGTTTAAAACCTGCGGTATGCAATTCTTCTACCACCATTTTGAATGCTATTGTGCCAAATGCTATGCCACATGTGTCCACCACCTCTGAAAACAAACCCCCCAGTGTAAAACCTGCGGTATGCAATTCTTCTACCACCATTTTGAATGCTATTGTGCCATATGCTATGCCACATGTGTCCACTACCTCTGAAAATGAGCCCCCCAGTGTAAAACCTGCGGTATGCAATTCTTCTACCACCATTTTGAATGCTATTGTGCCAAATGCTATGCCACATGTGTCCGCTACCTCTGAAAATGAACCACCCAGTGTCAAATCTGTGTTGTGTATCTCCCCTAACACCCAGAGCGCAGCCCCCCCCTCCACCTCACCCTCTTTCATCATGAACCCCCCCCCAGCCACTACTGAACCCCACCTGAAATGTGCCATGATTAACGCTAGGTCCATCAATGCCCACGCTCTAGACATCCACGACCTACTCACCTCCCAGGACTTGGATCTACTCATGATCTCAGAAACATGGCTACATGAAGCCTCCGGCCCCGCGCTCTCCCTCGCCCTACCCCCTGGCTACTCCATTACTAGACAAGATCGCCTCTCCAAAGGTGGAGGTGTAGCAATTATTGCCAAAGACTGCCTCTATCAGAAAGGTAGAGAAATCCCTGACCAACAACAACAGCGACTACCTCCAAGTCAAAATAACCCTCTCTCCCCACTGCACCATTACTGTACACACTGTCTACCGCCCTCCAGGCCCAACAGGAGACTTTCAAGCCTCTCTCATCCACCTCCTCTCTGACAACCTCAAAAAACAGTCTAAAGCCATTCTCCTTGGGGATATCAACCTAGAGCTCCGGGATAGCAAGGACGTAGCAGCCAAATCCCTTGACTCTGCCCTCAATGCTCTAGGCTACAAGAACACCATCCTGAGCCCAACTCACACCCAGGGCAGAACACTCGACTGGATAGCACAGCACAACTGCCCACTCATCATCACAGGAAACAATCCCACCCCATGGTCTGACCACCACATCATCACCTTTAGCATCCTCACAACTAGCTCCCCTGCTGCCCTCTCACCTCAACCGCTCCCACCCTGCCTCGCCAGAAGCTCCCGCCAGCTCACGAAGGAAAGGCTACTGCCCTTCCTCCAAGGCCCAGCCTTCAGACCACCTTTTTCATCAGACCCAGAAACACTCGCAACAACCTATGATGTTGCCATTAAAGCAGCTATCAACTCCATTGCCCCTCTCAAACCTCGCAAATCCAAACCCACTACCCACTCCAACTCTTGGTTCACCCCTGACCTCCTCACACTCCGAAATGAGAAAAAAGCCGCACTCACACAGTGGCAAACGTCCCACTCTGAAAAAGACAAGATGATCTTTAAAGCCCTATCCACCAAATACAAAAAGGCAATCACCCAAGCAAAGGCCAAATCCTTTGAATACAGAATCTCGGAAGCCCAATCTAGCACAAAAGAAATCTTCGCCATTTTCAGGGAGCTCGAGACACCCACTCCCGCCCCCCAGAATTTCATCAAAGACAAAGACTGCTGTGATGAAATACAAACGGCCATGCTAACCAAATTAAGCCTCCTCAAAAACAAAATACTAGCCACTAAACAAGCCTTACCCAATAAGCATATCCCCTTCCCACCACCTGCCCCGGATCCCCCCCTACCCTTCTCCTTCAAACCCATTCAGGAAAAAGACATCATCAACATAATGAGGAACATCAAACCCTCTAACTGCAAAGGCGATGCATGCCCAGCCTCCATTATCAAAGACTGCACGGAAGCGCTAGTTCCCTTCCTAACAGCCTTTGTGAATGCCTCCTTGACCACAGGGAAAGTCCCCGCCTCCCTCAAGGAAGCTTGGGTATGCCCTCTTTTGAAAAAGCCAACTCTCGATCCCACCTCACCCAACAATTACAGACCCATCACCACTGTCCCATTCCTCCTCAAAATATTGGACAAAGCAGCCTACCTGCAGGTCCAGCACTTCATTGAAGATAACAAACTCCTTGGACTCCGCCAATCTGGCTTCCGCCCCAGACACGGGACCGAAACCGCCCTACTTGACCTGAAAAACCAGATGGACGATGCTAGAGACTTGGGTAAACCAGCACTTCTCCTACTCCTTGACATATCCGCGGCCTTCGACCTCGTGGATCATAGTGTCTTATGCCACCACCTTTCCTCCACTGCCAAATTCTCCCCAGAGACCACAGCCTGGATCACCTCTTTCTTACAAGACAGACCCATGCAAGTATTCTCTGACCTAGCCGCCGCATCACCAACCATTATACTTTGTGGTGTACTCCAAGGCTCCTGTCTCTCCCCCACCCTATACAACATCTTCACACGACCCCTCTTCCTCATCCTCGATGCTATGGGCATATCCTACATCAACTACGCCGACGACACGCAGATCCTCCTCACACTCACGGGGAACTATGACACTGACTCCCTGACCCTCAACAACCTCTACAACACCATCCAAGCCTGGATGGCAGACAACGGTCTATGCCTCAACTCTGACAAGACAGAACTCCTCCTGGTAGGTTCCCCCGACACACTAAAAAATCTAGATGCCCAATTCAGCCACTTCACCATTGACTCCATTAAAATTCCGGTCTCCGACTCTGTCAAAACTCTGGGAGTCTACCTGAACTCCAGCCTATCCATCGATAGACAAGTCAGCGCAATAGCCTCAGCAGCTGCATATCATGCCAAACTTATCAACGCAGTCAGACCCTTTCTCTCCAAAGAGAACTGCACCAACATAGCCAGAGCCATCACCGGCTCTAGGCTAGACTACTGCAACGTACTCTTTCTAGGAACCTCCAACAAAAACTTAGAGAGACTACAAGTAATACAGAACAATGCTCTCCGGGCAGCCCAAGGCATTGCTAAAAGAGAACACATCTCTGAAGCCAGAAAACTAGCCCACTGGCTCCCAATAAAGGAAAGGATCGTATTCAAAGCCCTGACACTGACCCACAAGTGCATTCACCTCACTGCTCCAGCATACCTCTCTCAAAGGATCCACCCCGTCTCCACTACCAGGCCAACCAGATCACAGTACACCAACATGCTCTCGGTGCCACTAGTAAAAAGAGTAAAAGCGGGCGGATCCAGCTTCCCCTATCTAGCGCCCACTCACTGGAATGCCCTACCTCCCACTATCCGAGGGGAGGCCTCCCTCACCACCTTCCGCAAAACTCTGAAAACTACCCTCTTCACATAAGACCCGACACACCAGCACAAATACTTATCATATATGTTGTAATATACGTCCCAATGCAATATCTTCAACAACAGTATGATATCTTGTAGTATTCATAATGTGTTATCAATCGCTTTCATGCCTGTACCATGTAACTAAGTTATTGCAAGTAACAGCGCCTCAATGCCCCTGGGCTTCCTGCGCGCTATATAAATATAAATAAATAAATAAATAAATAAAATAGACACAATCATGCATAAATTGCATTCTCAAATGTCCAGGGCTTCCATATCTCTCACTCTGCGAGCCACATTTAAATTGAAGGGTTTAGTAAACCACATACATGTAATCTATTAATAGATTTCACAGAATCATTTGACTCCCACAACTGCAGTTTCAAACCATTCATCCATGAGAAGGCCACGCCTGAGAAGCTGTGTCTGATGCTTGCCCAGATTCCTGGTTATGGCACTGTGGGTCTCAACTGTATGCAGTAGCTGTTCCGTCACCCACCCTCTCCTCGTCCCACTCACACCACTTGTCCCTCCCGTATAATCTCGGAGGGACAATGTATGGCCTGGGAGAGAGACAAAAGAGGGGGATTTCAGAAAAGATAGCTTTCAGAACCATGTTTACTTTCTATTCAATGTGATGTTGCTTCAATATTCAAATTAAGGGTCACAGAGGCAAAACTGGATTTTCAGTGATACCAGCCGATGCCCTTGATGATGGGTAAATAACGTCCCTGCTTCTCCCTGTAAACTTTTATCAAACATATGTAACCAAAGGCACGCTAAGAAGTTAGGTATGCACATCACTAATATCCACTATAATATAACTGTAATGATTTTAAGCAACAGATAAAGAATAATATACTCCAAATGCAGTGGCACATTAAACACGAGGGAACCTCAGCTTGAAAGGGGAGAACCAGTCACTGTGGTCCTTCCTCTAGTAGTCTTTTATCCACAGCCTTTCATCATTCCAAGGTCAATACAATAAGTACCAATTTAACTTTGTAATAGTGGTGTTACCCATATAAATGAAGTATCAGTCTAAACAAAGAGACAAAGCACTATATAAATGAGGACCACTTGTTAGCATATTAATAGTTCTGTTGGATAAAGAAGGAACATTATGGGATTATGTACATGGAAAGTACATCTGTATGCACATCCATTTAAAAAAATACATACAATAAAACAAATGTGTGAAATTAGAAACCCTCACATATCCCAACTTCCCAAAATTGTACTAACGTTTTTCAAAGTCTGAGAAACTAGCAATGTTACAGAGTTTTATTTGTTCGAATAGTGAAACATGAACCTTGTGGCACTTTGCAGGGATGGTTTCCAGAGGGTCCAGTGGTGTCCAATGTAATAGTCAATTATGGTGGTATGGCAGCCGTAGCACTAATGAGACATTAGGAAGTGCTCCCATGAGTACATGGAATAAAAGAACAACGGTGGGTGCTTCTTCAGGACAACAGTGGCCATCACATGTATTTTCATTGGAAAACCTGTCCCAGCTACGTCAGAAGAAAATAGCAGCCTTGCAGACGTGGGAGGAGCTTTCCATTCACATCCAGGCACATGGATACATGCTAGTATATCCTGCCCATGACTTCAGCCAGTGTGTAGTTGCCTGTAGGAAGTTGAGCGGACTCAGAGTAAATAGACATGTTAAGATAGGGAGCTAATGTTCCCACATGCCCAGACTTTGGTGCTAACACAGTTGCTGAAATGTTTTGCTTATTGTATCCATGATTTTGACAAGGAGGTAAGAGCATGTTGGAGAAACACTCAATGTTGAATAGTGCTTAAATAGGCAACATGCATCTGCTCCTATCTATATTCGTCTTAAAAATAAGGAGATGAAGTATGAATTGTAGCAAAGCAAGAAAGAATAATGAAATGTGATGCTTTGATGATTGTAAACTAACCAATGTACCCTAATGAGCAATGCATCCGATGATGTGTGTTTCTTAATCTGGCATTGGCACCTCCAAAGAAAACCCAAGTGCAGGTGTGTCTGAATTGCATTTCCACTTCTGAGGAACTGTACATTGTCAGGCTAATTGTCTAACTCCCAGGAATGCAAAAGCAATGCGTAGAACTAAGTAGTAATCCATGTATGCTTAACATTTTCAATTTGGAACATTTTTAATTTATTTGATAGTGGAAAAGGAAGTGGAAATTCAGTTTCTGACATGCATTCCTCCTCCATTTACAAATGCCTCCTTAATTGCATGAGACAAACATCTCAAAGACACTTTGAAGGGAAAGGAATTGGACATGGGATTTACTCGTAGTTATGCCTCCCAATGAAGGTGCTGTGGTAACTGAGGGAGCTAATGAAAACAGAGACCCTGATTATAAAGTTACTCCCATAGCCCTGAGAATACTTTCTCTGATCAACACATTTTCCTACTAAAGCAATTGATGTTTGGCAGGATACATGTGTGCCATCTAATCAGCAAAATACTCTAATCTGGATGGAAATCACTTTCTCCAGCTGTATTGACTTGCAGGTAGACGTGACAATATTAGTCATGGACTTATCACATTTGCTATTGTTAGATTTAAACTATTCAAATTGTTATGCGCAGACCATTTTATTTTGATAAACAATATGTTGGATGCACGTTGTAATGTATGTACAGCCTCCAAGCCATGCAACTAGGTGTAGGCAGAGCAAAACCTATTAGTATGTGCCACAGTGTGAGCAGATTGAGCTTTGCGCATCAGAAGGCACACATACCATGTGTAGTTAGTTTTGACACATTATTGATACATAATAAATCAACACAGAATGAGCAACACATGGATTAATGTTGTGGCTGAAGTGGTTATACATAGGGCAGTGCAATATAGGCCCTGGGTTTAGAAATAGTACACAAAGATATCTTTCGAGTAAGGCGCGAGAAGGGAGCCGAAGCAGGTGTTGTAGGGAGAGATACTGGAGTTGTAGGGAGAGATACTGGAGAAGTAGGGATGCTGTATATAAGGGGCAGTAAGTGGGCCATGACATTATATTTAGAGGAGGCAGTAAACAGAATACAGACAACAAATAGCTGGCCTACACTCTTTGCTTGCATTACAAATGGAAGTGCACATTTTTGTTGTGAGCACGTTCTAAAATGATCAATTTCAGGGTGAATAGGTCATCTGCCCAGTTTGCATTATATATATATATTACCCCAAAATTAACCAACTAACACCTCTTCCCATTAATCTTTAACAAAGCAGTGCAAAATGCTTCAGGTGGCATGTCAAAAGTAAGGTGCGTTTTGCAGAGGAGTAAAAAATGTGCAGGCAGTTTGCTGGCTGTGATTTCATTGCACAAACTGAAGGATAATATGCAATGTGGAGAAGGCGCTATTGTGCTTTGTAAGAAGCAATTGATACAAACATCTGTGGGAGGTTGTTCTCTGAGGGAAGAAATGTCAAACAGCTCGGGTGATATGTATACGTCAGAAAAAAGGCAGGTTTTAGTGAGATTGACAGGGTTAGAATATAAATTCAGGAGACAGAAGGGGTGTGGGCAAATGTTGTTCAGAGAAGAACGGGAGGTGAGCTGACAGAATAACAGAGAAGCAGGAAGCTGGCAGACAAGCAAGTGACTGGCCAGGGTCGTACAGTGCAAGATTTTCCAGGAAGCTGAGGCCTTGAGCTGTGTCATTTGTGGTTGGGGGAGCTATTGTAGAATCCGATACTACTGCATGCTGATAATTAAGTTTAGGGTGGTTTCCCATGATAACAGCATAGAAGTCTCACACACTGGAAGTGAGTGTTTGTAAAAGTGAGGCGCATGTACAGATAATTGTGTTTATCTTTACAGTCAGTCAGGATGAAATGGTCATTTTATGAACAGTGTCTTTTTAGCATTTGAAAATGATACATGCTGAAGTGTAAAGGGAGAAATGGAAAGCTGGCCTGCTGCTGTGTGCTTGTTTTTTGTGTCGGGATCCAAGTTCTGGTAAGAAATGTGGATGTTTTGTCTTTAATACAGACTGGTCATGCAGTCTAATGTGGAGGTGCTATTTTGCATTAATATTCATACCGCATAACCTGTTTCAAATAATAGTGCATATACAAGTCAAGTCAAGTCAAGTCAAACAAGTTTATTCGGATTTTCAAAGAAATCCATCAAACACAAAAAAAATGCAGAAACATCGCAAATAAGCAATTACAATCACTACTCCCAAATAGAAACAATAACTCCACAGTTCATTAAATCCGTAATTCTGTCCCAAAATGACCCTTTACGGTGGCCTCTCCACCAAGGTACTTAACCGATTACGACCCAGAGGGATAAGGTTAGCGCCGGACAGTGGGGATGACCACACAATTGGCCGCCAGGTGCACCCGGACCCTGTATCCGGATATGGACTAATTAAGATCCCACTCCTGGGCGTCCTGCCTGCTCCCTCACGTTGTCCCAGGACTTCGTTTGCTACACTCGGGTCCCTAAAGGCCAATTCCACAGTATCCCAGGGCTGATTCCCCCAACTAGGTACTCTGACACAACCCACCATGGATTCCCTTTGCACTGAAGCACAACCTTTAGTGGACCGTAGCCAGTGTAAGGTTTTATTTAACAGGGCATCCTTGGATTCATACACATCCCTCGCCAGTTTGGGAACCCCATGAAGGAACACCCTAACGTGTTTGAACTGACAATGAGGTAGGGGCTGGAAGGGAGCCCCACTACCCCGTGGACCATACACTCTCTTTTTCCCTGGGTAGGTACATTGTGGGCCCTCTCTTTGTGGAACGTAGACCCGCAAGGGGGTAGGCTTTGCTTTGGGGTCGGGCGACCTGCGGGGCTCTTTCAATTTGGCACTTCTTACACTGGGGTTGATGGCAATTGCTGGTCCCGCGTTCCCCCACCCCAAACTAAGGGGGGCGGTTGTAGGAACTGCAGTTACAGGGCTCAGGGTAGCCTGTTCCCCCTGATATACCCAAGAAGGGTCAGGGGGACCCTTGCCCATGTTTGGAGTAATCAGAGGCACCCCGTCCCTCAAAGCCCACCCCTTAGATTCTAAGAGGGATGAGAGCAAAGTTCTGATAGCTGCTAGCTCCACCAGCACTTGATTACATTTACAGCCGGCCCCCCTAGGTGTAGAGACACCCCCGACTGGGGTGTCAGTACCTGTTCCAATGTCAATGCTAGTGCTACTACATGGTCGATCGATGGACCTGCGTGGGGAGAGATGGGGATAAGGGCTGGCTACTGAACAGGATGAAGACCCTTGCTCATTGCAAGGGTTACGGGAGCGGAGGGGATGGTTATGCATGGAGCCTTCGATAGGCTGTCCCTCCTCTGTGGGAACGGGGGCAGGAGAGGAACTGGACAAACCCACAGCCATTCCAGAGCCAAAGTTACGGTGGCAGTCCTCTACAACATCCTCTACAACATCTGAAGCATGTGCAAGTTCTGGACAAAACGCATTCAATGAGGTACCAGGGGAAATGCCAAAGGAGAGGCTGGATGGTTGACAGCCACTGGTAAACTCTGAATGTCGAACCAGTTCCCCCTCCGTCCCCGGGCATGGCTCACCAAAGGCAGGAAGCGGAAATGATGGGCAAGATGTCATAGTGGGGGCCCGGAACTCCCCTGCAGCGGGGGTTGGACAAACTAACGTGCCGCCCTTGTTTGGGGCTGTGTCTGCGAAGTCTCCCAAACTCAGCCCTCCATCCATGGTAACTTCTGTGGTTAGAGATGGCTCCTTGGTTACCACCTTAGTTGCTATAGCCCCTCTTCCCCCAAGTAGGTGAGACAGGCCAGCCTGACCACCAGCCTCTCTATCACCTCCAGCACAAAGACCTTCCAGATCAGTTTTACTGTCCCTTATGTCTTGGAGAGTTTGCTGGGCTTCTATTTCTGGCGAGGGAGAAGTGAGGTAGCTAGAAGAGGTCCCTTCCCCGACAACAGGGGCAGTATTGATGAGCGAGGAGACTGCAGTAAGGGCCTTGGCTCCAGTTGTTCCTCCTTGGTGGCTCTGTCTCTTAATAACCACAATTTTACGTGCTGATGACTGCTTAATACTAGAAGGGGCAGGCTCAGAGCAGCTCAGGAGTGGGGTGAGAGGCAAGGTGGGAGAGGGTTTCTTGAGTACAACATGGCCCTTGTGGGACCTTAATGACTTTAGTAGGCGCATGGCGGATCCCCCCAAGCCAAGACCTCAAACACAAAACAGTTCCAGGCTTCGGGCACAGTCACAGAAGCACTCTCCTGCACTTACTTGCTCCCCAGCCGCGCCTTGAAAGGGCCTCCCACCATGAACGCCGAACACCTGCGGCGCCAAACACCGCGCCCTTGCCCCGCCGCGGGCTTCACCGCTGCGGGGACGTGGAGGGAGGCTTATGAGCCTGGGGGCGTGGCCTGGGAAGCAGCTGGAAGTCCTCGGCGCCAAACACCGCGCCCTTGCCCCGCCGCGGGCTTCACCGCTGCGGGGACGTGGAGGGAGGCTTATGAGCCTGGGGGCGTGGCCTGGGAAGCAGCTGGAAGTCCTCGGCGCCAAACACCGCGCCCTTGCCCCGCCGCGGGCTTCACCGCTGCGGGGACGTGGAGGGAGGCTTATGAGCCTGGGGGCGTGGCCTGGGAAGCAGCTGGAAGTCCTCGGCGCCAAACACCGCGCCCTTGCCCCGCCGCGGGCTTCACCGCTGCGGGGACGTGGAGGGAGGCTTATGAGCCTGGGGGCGTGGCCTGGGAAGCAGCTGGAAGTCCTCGGCGCCAAACACCGCGCCCTTGCCCCGCCGCGGGCTTCACCGCTGCGGGGACGTGGAGGGAGGCTTATGAGCCTGGGGGCGTGGCCTGGGAAGCAGCTGGAAGTCCTCGGCGCCAAACACCGCGCCCTTGCCCCGCCGCGGGCTTCACCGCTGCGGGGACGTGGAGGGAGGCTTATGAGCCTGGGGGCGTGGCCTGGGAAGCAGCTGGAAGTCCTCGGCGCCAAACACCGCGCCCTTGCCCCGCCGCGGGCTTCACCGCTGCGGGGACGTGGAGGGAGGCTTATGAGCCTGGGGGCGTGGCCTGGGAAGCAGCTGGAAGTCCTCAGCGCCAAACACCGCGCCCTTGCCCCGCCGCGGCATATACAAAAAATACATTTTAAAACTCAATCAGTGGGGTTGTTTTTTCTGTGTCTAAGTGTATCCAATGGCAAAGAAGGTGTGAAATTACTGGGTAGAGCCCAAGTGTGTAAACAGTGTTAACACATTTTACCACGGGTGGTAAAACTAGAGGTAAAGGTTGGTACTCTTAGCAAGAAAGTTTAAAAGTGTATGATACATGGGTGATTGGTGTATCATTCACAATGAAAAAGGTTTCATGAACACATCTGTCAAAGACAATAGTCCAGCCTTGTAGATAAGTGGCTGTGGTGACAGGTAGCACTGTCAAAAACATTTTCAAGCGTGTAAGATCCAGTGTTATGTGTTTAGAGTTGACCTTAAATAGAATACAGGTAATGTAGGGGAATCTTGTCGCATCATAGAGGGCATCATCAGAATAACGAGATACCACGAAATGACCATAAGCAAATAACACAATATTGGGTAATAGCCCTCTGACAAAATCCCTAACGGTGTAAAGAGAGAGATGATGGAGTCAGAAAGTTATTGTGGAAGCGAGGTCAGCGGGTCGTCATGACAAGAGTGCCGACATATTGGATTTTGTGAGGCCTAGTAAACGCCAAACAGAATGAAGGCTCTGATGTGGAGCTGTGGCTCTGTTTAGCTCAGTCCCAAGACAAATCCCTTTTCCATTCCCCAAGAGACAAGCCGAAGTCAGAGGCACCCACATTGCGCAGATAATTGCTAATTGCAACCAGCTGCAGAAACTAAAGGCAATGGGAATGGAATGTTAGCTGTGGGGAGGTAAGGTAGGGATGCATCCTTTGAAGGACAAAGTCATGAGAACAAAGCACGAGGTTTGGTGATGCCAATAGTGCAGGTGAAGATATTGAGCACTACTGCCCTCACCCAAGGAGCGGTCATCCCATTTGAATTACAAGTAGACCCATAACCAAAGCAAATCAATCCCTGAAATTGAAGCCCAAGAGTGGCTCCCAGATCACGTTATTATTGGCCACTTGGGTTTGAAGGAGATAAGGGGATAGCCATGTCTGGAATGTTCTGTGATTTGGGATAGGAGGAGCAGAGGTGATGCCAGTAAATTGAGCCCAAGGTCGGGGCGGAATCTTGTGTGCGCCACAATATCTGGTATAATGGGAAGGCTCATTATCTTATCAAAGCAGTCTCACTTTGAACATGATTGGTCACATGATAGTGAAGATGTATTAGTGTATCAATATACCTGTTAGCCAATCATGTACTAATATTCATTAGTGACAATGTAGTGGGCCACATGCACAGGGGAATGGACTTGGATAAGGTATGGCCATTGGTCTAGGCACTATAGGGGGTTTGTAGCATGTTATATAGGTGGTTGCCAATGAGGGTAGTGGGATTACTTTGTAACCTATGTATGGTAATATGCAGTTCTCTGCTATATAACCTCTAACCTCTTAGGGCATGACAAGCTCTGTCTAAATTCAGTTCTAGGGTACCGTTTGATACCTTTTGAATGTAATAAACCTTGTTTTCCATTGCAAAGCGGTGCAGTAGTTATTTTCCCTTCTTGGATTTTTTTTTATCATATGGGTTTTGGGTTTACGTTTCAATAACAACAGGATTGTTTAATATCAAGGGTGAGTTCCTTCTGAGAAATGAGAGCATTTTTATATAAAGAAGGTTGGCTGGTTTGGCTGAATCTAGAGGTATTTGATTAGTCAATGTGTTCTTTAAACTATACCAGGAGACAAATGTGTTTAGTTAAAAAAAAAAAATTGCATCATGGTTAAAGGAGAAATTCTCTGGAAGAGGAGATTATTGTCCTCAGATTAAAATATCAGTTGTGCATATTCGGGAATGTTTTCTATTCAAAGTTTGAGCATCTAAAATTCCAGCAATGTACAATTCAAATGACGAAATACACTTGTGTGCAATACAAACAGAGTATTCTTCTATAGCACCTACGTAAACCACATAGATTATATTTTCATAAATCGGGAAGACTGGTTTAGAGCTAAAGGATTGGTAGTCTGCACAACAATAGGAAGTGATCCCTATCGGTGGCCATTTCATTGGAGCTGGGTAACATGGGGAATAGACCGATAGTCAAGGGAAAGAATGACATGCCCCTGGTTAATTTGACAAGAGCAATTCCCTGTTGTAAATAAAGACAAGGTAATACATGGGCTGTATATGGGTACCTGTGTGGTGCTGTGAGGATAATAGTATACGTTCCTCCTGTGTTAGGAGGCATTTTGAAAATAAAATATATATATATATAATGCAGCTCACAGTGATAATACGAGTTAAACAAATGAAAAACAATACAGGGAAAAGGTCAGGGTTTTAATTATGCTGAATGCATACAACTTTAAAGCAGACTGTTGGCACTGCTAACATGTAAAGACGGTTGAATCAGCAGCAAAGTAAGCAAGAATGGGGCATCTTTAAGGAAATGTTGAAAGAAAAAGAATACGCTGGCAGCTGGAGACTCTAATGACATCTTTTGTAGCTGACAACAAAAGAGATATCCGGTTTATAGTGAGATCAGGTAAGAATAGTAAAGATTGTGAGCAAGTACTCAATATCCGGAAAATGAGTTGTGTTTTTATTGTAACTTTCTCCATAAGGAAGGCATAAAGGGAGCTAGAAAAGCATAATTATGTATTTTATTTATTTATGAAAAATCACAGGGAAAGCAATGCATTTTTTGCACCAAAACACTTACAGACGTTACCATTGGTAACAGAGCGAAGGACATGGGCTCTTTACAATAGGGTGAAAGATTGTGACTTGAAGACAAAATGTTGCAGGGGAAGGTGGAAACAAACTAGGGACAAAGAGGGGACAGAATGGCATAGGAACAGGATGGTGGAGAAAGTGCTGAATTAAGAACGGTGGGGTAACAGAAAAGTGCTGTATGTTTGTCCAGGAGGGGTAGGGAGAGAGCAAGACAGGGTGATGCAGTAGAGTAGAGCAGTAGGAAATAGGCTCTTCAGAAAGAAGGAGATCTTTGAGGTTGGATTGCAATAGTGGTAGTGTCGGAGTAGTACAGAGAGGGAGAAGAAGAACATTCCAGGGTAGGGGAACAAGGAGAGAGAGAGAGCAGAAATGAGAGGGAGCACATGGGACTTGAGTGGTGGTAAGGTGAGCTAAGGATGATCTTAAAGAGCGTGGAAGAGAGTGGGGAGTGAGATGAGCAGATTGGTAGGGTGGGGTGAATCCATGGATAGTTTAGAAGATGTTGTGAAGAAGTTTATACTGAGTGCTTTGTTTCATAGATAGCCAGCCAACGTGTCCATGGGCAGAGGAGGTAGAGGTAAAGTCTGAAAGGTTGAAACATGTGCAGACTGTAAAGTTGAGGACTTTGCCCAGTGGAGAAAAAGCATAGTTGGGAAGACTATAGAGGTGACTGGCACAGTAGTCAGATCTAGAAAGGACTAAGGAGGAGATTAGCTGTTTAGCAGTATTGAAAGGACGCAGGTGATAGATGTTTCTGATATTGAGGAGGTTGAGCCTAGCTGCAGTGGCATATTTGAAAATGATGAGAGAAAAGTCGTGTGATGGGTTGAAGATGACACCAAGGTTGTGAGTGGAAGCAGAGTAAGTAAGGGAGTCATGAGAGAAGAAGAGACAGAAAGGAAGAGATAGCCTGTTTGGCTGAGAAGTAGAGAACTTCAGTTTTAGTGGAATTGAGCATGACTGAGTGAGTCGGCATCCAAAATTTCATGGTGGAGAGACAGTTTGAAAATTTTGAGAACAGCTTGTTCTATAAGGAGTGAAAGGTGAAGAATATCTGAGTTTCATCAATCAAGAGTTGATAGGAGAATCTGTAAGAAGAGATCAGGGCGCCAAGAGCTGAAGTATAGAGAGTGAAGAGAATTGGACCTAGGCCAGACCATTGGGGATCTCCAACAGTAAGGTGGATGAATGGGGAGGTAAGGCTGTTCCCGAACACCTGAAAATGTCTGGGGACAAGGTATGATGCAAGCCAAGTGAGGGCCTTTTCACTTATGCCAAAGAGAGATAATGTAGAGTGAAGGTCAGAATGTTCGACTGGCTTTTGTGGGAGGAGATGAACATTTGATGTCAAACAGCCAATCCTAAACCAGAGAAGCAGGTAGGACCCTGGGTCTCACCAGGTTCCAACTGAATTGTTTTAAGAAGAGGCTAAAATCTAAGCTCAATTATTTCATGCTAATAATGAGTCAAGCTTCCTGCCTAGGTCAAATTATTGGCCAAACACACTGATAAATTGGAGCAGTAAGATCTATCAACTAGAACATTGGCTGGAGGAAAATATCAAAAACAGGCAGTCTTCTTGAAAGGGGTAAGTGTAATAGATCAGGAATTTAGAATAATCCTGCTGACCCAAAAATACCTATTATTAGCTGATCTCAAAACTACTGTTGGTTGTGTACCAAAAAGGCAGTTCTGTGGAGCCTTCAAATATTACGGAATGTTCAGTTAGTATTGATCGCTATAGATAGATTTTTATAGCAAATATACAATGGGTGTGAGGAGAGGCAATATATGTGAAAAGACCAAATCGTTTCTGGTAAAAATAGGGGTATGCCAGGGTTGTCCCTTGACTTCACCCTTTTTAGTCCATTAATAAATTAGATTATAAAGCAGATTTCTTTTTAAAAATCAGTCTATTGATCCAGCACCTGATGGAGAGAATTTGCCCTTGGTCCCTATTATGGATGATGATGTTCTTAACTCCAAGACATAGAATGGGCTAGAGAAACATTCAAAAATATTTGACAACTTCTGCGGATGAAAAGGTTTAACTATTAACTATAAAAAGAAAAGTAATGGTGTGCTTTCTGGTCCTTACATATGCCCCAAGATACATGTATTGCTAAAAATAAATCGATTGAGGATGTTTCCCACTTTGTTTAGTCTGGTAAAGGACAATTTACATATACATAAGAGCAACCTGACATTGGCTCGGAGCAGTTCTGCTTTGGTTAGCTTTTACAGTATGTATGGGAACAGGCCATTAAGATGGCCCTGGAGATCTATAAACAGCAGGTATTATCTGCAGCCCCTATGGAGCCAAACTGTGTGGTTTTTGTCAAAGACCTCAGATATTATGCTTTATATGATTTTAACGCTGGCAAAACACCTACTGGGATAAAAAACGAATCTTAAATATAATTTTAAAAATATCGAGAAAACCTTTTCACCGATCTATTGTCTCTGAGTGCCCTCTAGTGGATCTTTCTATAATTAGAATACAGGTTAAAAAATGTTTTACGTTTGTTAAATGTCATTTCCTTAACAAAACATCCATTCTACCTATTTTAACTTGAATAATGCACACCTTTTAACAGATGAACTCCCTTCCATCGTCTACCCCTGAAGCACCCTTTTCTCTCCCCTAATGCCCCCACAGACCCCTCCCATGTGTAGTATTTATAACTAAAATTATACTTTTTTTATATTTTACAAACGAATGGCAAACCTCCAATTCGCCATTTATTTTTTACCGAAATCGATATTTTTAATTCTTTATTATTTCATTCAAGTTTTTTTTGGGTTGAGAATATCACTGGTCACTCAGAAAATATGCTTCTGAAAAAGCGGCTGGTGTTCCATTCAGTACTTCTAAAAATGTGATTCGTTTACAGTTGACAAACCCTCCACTCCTATGATAGATTTGATTTAGATTGAATGCAAATCTGGTGTTCTACAGAGAAGCATCCATAGATGCTCAAAATTTAGAGAGCCAGTCAGTCCCCCTACCCTGTTTTAGAAATGTCAAACTGATGGTCACAGCTAAAGGTATGCAGTCAGCTTGATAACACCCTTTAAGCATTGCTAAAACCACTTCAGAAAAAATGAAGGCAGCACAAATATCATCAGTGATGAATGTTGACTTTCATGTTATTTATTTTATTAGATTTTTTTTCGGCAAAGGCCCTACCCACTGGGTCTCAAAGAGCCTTACAACTTTGAATGTGGAAGGTGAAAAAGAACTTACAGAATGTTGACAGCATATGATAGGAAGATTAGGATGGGCCAGTGGGTGGTGGGGCTGGTTTATGTGCGTGGAAGCAGGTATGTTTTGAGGTTCTTTCTGAAAGTGGTGATTTAGGGTGCAGTGTGGATGTTCTGCAGTAGGATGTTCCATGCTCGGGGGGGGGGGGGGGGGGGGGGGGGGGGGGTGTTGGAGGGAGTCCTGGGTAAATGCTTCTTTTAGCCTTCATGTTAGTTTGCAGAGTGCAATGTGTACAAGATGCGGTCTCGCGTGTCTGTGTCAGTGAGGACTTTGAGTTTGTCATAAAGGTAATTTCTGTGTTTCAATTGCTTGCCTGTGGATTGTACTGCACAAACGAGGAGGACTTGGTTTACCACAATACCTGCGACAGTGACTATTGGGCAGGTGCATGCTTTGCAACGCCGTTTCCTGCATTTAAACATTTTGCAGAGCACGGAAGTGGCTCTTTCTGTATTGCAGCTGCTACCAATGGACTGTTCTGCACAAATGAGGACGACTCAGTTTACCACAATTCATACGTGGTGACTGTCAGGACGGTGCAGCCTTTGAACCACCTTTTTCTGCATTTAAACTTCCCACAGAGCGCTTCAGCGGCACGTCAGCGACACGTACGATGTACACACCACGTGGGAATCGTGTCACTACCACGCAATTTGATGGAACGAAGGCGACAATGACACTTGAAGGTACGGACAGCCTTGTTGGTGTTGTCTTGGACCCTGGCGCTGATGGTAAGATCCATCATTCCATCATAAACGTAAATGGAGTACATGTGCCCACTGATGATGACCAAGTTACTCTTGCACCTATCGCTACTATAAGGATGCTTAGATCTGGCAAAAGAATCCATACCAATAGAAAATGTGAGGTTTTTAAGGATAAAATCACAAACACTTGTACACCATGGAGGTGAACTAAGCGAGCAATTAATGACTTCTCTCTTGTGTTTGGAAGTAAAATGATACATTTAGTTGTGTCTAATATAACAAATAACACTGCAGACAAAGTGGGCTCCATTACTAATGTAGCGGAAGCTGCACATATCATACATATTTACAACTGTGTGGCCCTACAGCTGATTCTTATTCAACCGCTCTGCTCAAATTGGATAATACTGCTAATCTCTCACCTATTAAAAATCCCAAAAGTGCTCATACATTAACATTTGTGCTGGAAGTAAATATAATCAGTGAGAGTCTAACCTGCGTGCCTTAGAGTCGAATGAAGTACCTTTTGATACTGGGAGCAATCAGATTGTCAATATGCACCAAAAAAGCAGTAAAACTTGGAAGAAAATGTTATTATTGTGCACACAACTGACATTGCACTTTTGAGCAAATGTTGCCTTGCCATTCTGCAATTGCAGATCTTACACTTCTCCTTATCGACACATACTGACCTACCAGAATGACTACCAGCAAAAATCGTCTGGGTACGAAAGGGAATGTAAGCCTCTCCAAGACTTAATTGCAAGCTCGCAATTCTTTTTTAACCTCACTCGGTACGCCTTGCAAAGAACTGCAAAAAACCACATCTGGCCATATTATAGTGCTAAACACCAGCATTGAGCAATGTAGACCTTGCAGACCACTGACTAACGTGGCTTGCATCACATTGTTAGGCAGAATCCAGTGCAGTTCCCTTAGGGAGCACTACACCAGATTAGGACTACAGGCGAGAGCAATAAATCCCCTTTGGTATCAGTTTGTACCACAAAGATTTAGTTGGTAGCTGTGGCTGAGCAGTCAGACTCATCTCAAGAGGGAGATGAGCAGTATTCAGGGTTTACACAATCGGCAGTACAGTACTATGGAGCAAGGAAACACTGACCAAAGCTTTGTATCAAAAAGAGAATATATTTATTCTATACACATCTAGTTTCAACACATAGATCACAGTTTATAAAGAATGTTAAGTTGAGTCAAGGAAAAGCATATACAACTCCCTCTTCAATTGTAGACAAGTTTGCAGTGAAGTGAAAACTGAGCAAAACGGCACAGTGAAAACCAACTACAATGGCATTCTAGCAATTCAACGAAAGGGAGGGAAAGCACAAGTTAAACCGAAATATCTTCAGACACCCCCTAGCGACACTTCCCTGAAATTTTGTGAACAAGTAATGCACAGTCACACTTTAGCCAAAAGATAAGTGAATGAAAACTGAGCAAAATGGCACTCCACAAGTTAAAACAGTAGGAAGGAAGAGGGTTTTAGAAGATTTAGGTGTATCAACACATTTCTCATTGAAAACCAATCTAGTGAGAGCAGATCTAACAAATCAGCCAGAGTCAATAGGCCTGAGCCAGAGTCAGTGGTACAGGACCAAGAGCTTAGGAGCAAAAATGTTCTTGTAGCTGCAGTCAAGTCTTTAGTAGAAAATTATTGAAGAGATAGATGCAAGGCGAAAGGCAATGTTAAGAGAGAGGGCGGCCGACCACACAAGTAGTTAAAGGATTTAAGACACTTTTAGGGCTACTAAGGAAAAAGGGCGGCCTGGCGGAACAATGTACCTTAAATGTGAAGAAGTGGCTCCTGCGGTGGCGGTTGTTCCTGGTAGTTCCTGCAGGTCGAGGGGTCCAACATAGGAAGAGAGGCTCTCGTCATGGAGGAAGGTTCGAGTCACTGCACTACCCAGGGATGAAACCAGCCACGGTGCTGCCAAACGAAGTTTAAAAGGTACGCTCATTTTAATCGCGGTCCGGGTCGATAGCTGCCTGGCTATCCGGTCTCCAAGTGCTGGGCACTGTCGATTCGACCAAGGCAGGTCCGATAAAGCAATAGGTGAACTGGTTGACCCCACCATCTCAAGGGAAGGAGGCTCTTTCAGTGAAGATCTCCTCTCGTCGTGTGGAAGAAAAGTGGTGAGACGATCTGGCAGGGCTTCACCTGTGTTGTAGATGCTGAAGATGTCTGTGGCGTCTCTCCCCTTAGGTTCCGTAGTTCCAGTGGCAACGTCTTGCTCTTCCAGTCCTCAGGACCCTGCTTTTATGCAGAAAGAGACCCATTCATACAGCATAGCTGTCACTCACACAGTGGAGTGGTCTTCTTGGCGGGAGACCCTCCAGCCTATCAGGTTAGAATGTGACCTGAGTTGCTGTGGGAACTCTGTCCAGGGGTTCTACTCCCCCTCCCAAACAACAGACCCACCCCAGACTCAGAGGCGCCGAAAGGAGGGCTTCTTGGCAGAAGCCTGCCAAAAGAGTGAACAAAGGATCCCTGACCTGGGTTAGGAGTTTAGAGTTGACACGAGAAAGACATTATATCAAAGTTCTGGCAAATAAAACCTACCGGAGTAAAGTTAATAATAAAATAAACCGGCGGTATGTTTGAGGCTGTCAGTAAAAGTGTTAGCCTCCAACAATGGGGAAATCCCATAGGGAAATATTTGCGGTCGAATATAAAAGGTAGTAACCACTGCCACCAGCCAGAAACTTTGTAGAGGGGGACTTTAAGGTACCCTCTTGAAAATGAACTTCCATTTTAAGATGGGCTGTACTGGTTTAGTTCCTAGAGATTGACTAGTCAATGGGGACTTTACATGCCCTAGGAGACAGTAGTCAGTCCCAGGGTATGGAGTCTATGATTGGGGGTCGCTACGACACCCCTGTGTCACTGCACGGAGGGTGCTGTGTAACACATGTGCATAAAGATGGTTCCTATGGGTGAGAGAAAAGATCCCATAGGCATTAAACACAATAATAGCCTAGAACACACATAGAAAAGATGCCTAAGAGTGGGAAAAAGAGTCTCACTATAAGCAGGCAAAAAGAAATAAACCCTTCAAATCAAGCAAAGCTGCTGGGGGACTCTATAGGTAAGGGAAATTAGCCATGAAATTAGAAATCTCCCTAACACACATCTAACACTATTACTGAGGTTCAAGTAGTAGAAGGTGAACCAGCTAATAGGCCTCTCATTAAATGTACTTCTACTTTGAGAAAGAACACTGAAGAGCAACAGGCACACCTCCTTATTGATAGTGTTGAATCTTACGGCATGAGGACTCAAGGCCTCCTATCGTGCCGAAAGACTTTGGTACCAAAAGCAAAAAGAGCAGCAAAAATGTTGTCTGTCCAAAATTGGTGAGAAAAATAGGAAACAGAAGTCGATTGGAAGAGCTAAACCTTTTTAATTTTGTCAATGACCAACAAACGCTTCAAATGTCAGATTAAAAGCAATTTATGAACGACAAAGGTTTAATTGACGTCATACATCATGGATCATCAAGCAAACACATTAAACATTATAAGAGTATTTAAAAGGGGAATAAGAAGCAGTCTGTCACTCCCCCAAGTCCTACTACTCCTGATGAAATGAGTAGTTCCAATGACATTCGACTATACTTACCCCTGATGGCTACAAAAGCACCACATGAATAGGGGAAAAAAGCAAATAAAACATGACGCAGCCACTAAAACAAACTGACTGGATGGTTCAGAAAATGAATTCCACCTTGATGAAAATGAGGTTACAAAGGACATGCCCCTTACAACAAATGGCGCGATCCAGGATAATACATCTCCATTGAGCCTGATGCAGAACCTCCCTCATTGGATGGATTCTAAGAAAACTAAGCCAGACCATGTGAAGCGTGCTGGCTTAAGTGGACATTTCCAAAATAATGCCAGAAGCACTGATCACTCGCAGAAGGTGAACTTTGACACCAAACGTGTTGTAAGAATTCAGAGCATTTTTTGTCATAGCAGCGTTTGTTTATTAAATTGCTCTGCTTTACTACATGTGTTCCATGCAATTTTTCCATTGGACTATCACAACAGAGGACGTTCAGATTGTCAAATTTGTAAAAGAAAATGCTACTTCTCGCATCCATTTTTATTCCAACAATGTATTAGAATTTGTACTGTCACATGTAGTCCTAATTGTGTACAGTGTTCCCAAAGGGTACTGCATATAATTCTGCCTAACAGTGCATCCTAAGTACACTGGAAAAAGAGAAAGGTGAAGACATCAGGCTACCAGTCACCTCAGAGTGTGGGGTTCTGATATTACAGCAGAGTGGCTTTATAATGGTGACATCATTATCTAAAGAAATCCTACGCTCCTAGTTCAGATGGTGTCTTGAATTACTTCATTAAAATGAACCTGCATTGGTGGGCCCAGGTGCTACAGGTACTGTTTCAAGAAATAAGTAGGTGTGGCATCTTACCATCCTTGTGGCACAAAAAGTATCATAATACCGGTTTTCAAAAAAGGGTGTTAGATGTGAACCAAAAGACTATTTTAGCCATGCTTGACATTCCCTCAAAAATATTTGAATGAATCCTACTAGCAGAGCTGAATAGCTGGATCTCCACCAATGACATCCTTCCCTTTTATCAGACGGGATTCCAGAAGGGCATAGGCACTTATGCCAATTTATTAGCATTGACTTCTATATATGATTTGCCTGGCGGACACTAAATCAAACTGTCTATGTCGCATTTATAGACTTCAGTTCTGCATTTAATGAGGGACAGAACAAAATAAAACTAAACATAATTACGCCTTGAAGATTGGCTCTCATGATCTTGAAATTATATCAAGATACGAATACCTGGGAGTTACTATAGATGATACATTAAAATGGTGACCCCAGCTGGAAAAGTTAGAGCTAAACATTGGGGCAATCAGGAGGTTTCCCCACTAACATAGTGGATATTCCATTGCCTCACTTTTGAAAGTATATAAGACAAATATTCCCCAGATCATCTCGTATGGAGCAGTAGTATGGGGTCATAGAAATGCTGCCACAATAAAGAAGATGGAAGGGTGGTGCCTTCGAACACTTGCCAAGAGTCCAAAACCCTTATCATTATATTATCTCTATGCTGATTTTGGTCTTAATAGCATTATTAATCAACTTCGGATGCAGAAGACCTCTCTCACTTGGAAATTGGTGACTAGTCTATTGAAATCTCTTTGTATTATATCTTTGAGGCTACACAAAATACCTACTGTGGGCTTGGAAACACCAGCCAAAAGAATATCATTACCAGCACTAGTAATTCTTGTTAAGGCATCAGATTAGACCCCACTTTTACCCCGTTATGACGCTACATGAATTTGATCAAAAAATAACTATATCCCCTCAATCGTTAGCAAATTCTTATGGATTTGTCCTGCAAATCGTTTAGTGATATGCAAATCAATTCATGAAGCAAAAGTTACAACCCCCTACTTATTGGCCTTTCCTCAGAACTTCATCATCCAAGAACATATTTGCCTCATTTCAATTTGGTCAACACTTTGGAGGTCATAAATTCAAGAAGGGGATGCTACAAAGACAGGAGGTTATGTAGGCTGTGTGTCAATGTGACTGAGACTGCAAAACATCTCCTGACAAAGTCTAGCATTGTTTAGGCATAGGATGCACCTGGCTCATGGGAAGTATGTACCAGAGGAAGGTCGATGTGAATGGCTTAGGTGAGATATTTTGCTGGAAATTAAGAAATGGTTATCTAGCACATGACTAAGATGTGGTGTCTTGTTAAGCACATTTTGAATAGCATGACTTTCTAGTGGTATGTAGTTACGTTTGTATATAAACATATGTTAAGTTTTACTTTTTTGTATGCCAAAGTCATATTGGCTGAACTGTACTAAACAAATTAAATATTAAATAAACAAAGGTAAGATGTGGTTTTGAAGTGGGTTGTTTTGAAAGAAATGCAAGGTCATTTGAAAGCATTTCTCTGAGGTATGGGGAACAAGTGGGGGTGGGGGAGAGCGGGGGTGATGCCTGAATGTTTGGGTAGATGTAGGAGGAGTCTGCCTGCTACATTTATTTTGGCTTGCAGGTGGTAAGGATGCTCTGTGGGAGTCCAGTGCATCACGCATTCCCTCAGTCCAGCTTGGACAGAACCAGTGCTTGGACTGTAGTGGGGACATTGTCAGGGGGAAGGATGTTTCTAACCTTGAGAAGGAGGTGAATCTGTAGAATGCATGTTTTGGTGACAGCTTCTATGTGGTGTGTGAATCAAAGGTGGGGATAGATGGTGGAGCCAAGGGATTTTACAGGAATGAGGAGAGGGACATTTGTAGATTGCCTGTCACAAGTTCTTTGATCCTGTGTGTGATGTCAGATATTTGTCTGTGGGGGCAGATGAGGAGTGATTCTGTTTTGGAAGAGTTGAGCTTGAGGGAGTGGGTGCCCATCTAGGTAGTGATGGTGGAGAGATAGTTTTAGAAGGAGTTGAGTTGTTAAGGGGATGAGACTTTGAAGTATATTTGCGTGTCATTTGTGTATTGGTGGAAATTAACATTGTGTTCGCTAGGGATACATCCAAAGTATACTAAATATATGTTGAAGAAGAGAGGAGACAGAGAGGAACCTTGTGGGACCCCGTACTTGACTGAGGTGCGGTCAGATTTATCACGGGGCATGGACGCAAAGTGTGTTTGGTCAGTGAGAAAGGCAGGGAATCAGTCAAGGACGGTGTCTGAGAGTAGAATGGTGTGGTTAATGCTGTTGAAAGCTGTAGAGAGATAAAGGAGAATGAGTAGTCCTGTGTGTCGTTTGTCCTTGATGTTGTGGAGGTCATGGAGGATGTGAAGTGTAGTGATATTGGGGCTGTATCCAGATTAAACGCCAGATTGGAAGGGTTTGAAAAGGTTTTTGTGGTGATGTGTTGTTGAAGTTGGGTTGTGATGAAGCATTCCATGATTATGGTGAGGTATGGAAACGTAATAATGAGTTTGTCATCTTCAGGGAGCATGAGGTGTGGTTTTTGAGGAGGGGAAGAATTTTCCAGTTTCGATTGCAGAGGGGATAGTACCATATGGGAGACAGGAGTTGATGATGTTGAGCCATTGTGGTATGGGGGTAGTGATGCATTTGGATGCAGCTTGCGGTGGACATTTTCCACCCAGGAAACACGCAGGTTTTGTTTTGGAAATAAGGGCGATGAGGGTGTCCATGAGATGGATGTGTCCCATGTTTTGGAATGTCTGGGAGCGGGGTGGGAGTGGGAGAGCAGAGGAGCAGGCTTGCTTGAGGTTATATATTTTTTGGTTTGGAGTGGGACTTAACAATATTGAATGGTTTCTGTGTGAAATGTGTAGCAGATTGTAGTTCTTGGACTGAGTGAGTGACTTTGGCATTGCATACGACTGTTTTGTATTTGTTCCAGCACTGTTTGGCATGGGTTCTTTAGCCAGGCTCTTTCTGGACACCTGGTTTCTCAATTAATAAATAGGAGGGACTTGTTAAACCATGGTTTATCCTAGTAGTTGTGTTTTTGTGATTTGAGGGGTGCAATGTTGTTGAGTGACTGTGTGATGATGGTTTTGTAATTGTTCAGGAGGATAGATGTGTGTTTGCCTGTGGAGGAGAGAGGCGATGGTGCTAAGGCTGTGTCTGGCTTGTCTGTGGATGGTGGAGGGATCCTGTGTGGTAGAGTGAGTGGGAAGGGGACTGCAAAGTGGTCAGATTGGATTTTCCACAGGCATGATTTTTGCTTGACATGAAAAGATTCAGAGTGTTGCCAGCTATGTGTGTGGACTAGGCGCTGAGCTGCAGAAGGTCACTGGATGCTGAGTGGAAGGAAGATAGTGTTTAATATGGGCAATAGAGATTGGGGTGTATATTTATACTATGCAGTATAAATACACACCCCAATCTCTATTGTCTATTACTTTTTGAGGTACCAAGGGGAACCTCGTGGGTATTTTCTGCTGCATTTTGACTTGATTTTAGGTATTTGAGCGCACTGCATAACTGTTACTCCCCTACATTTTGGTACGTGTTTAATATGGGGTTGCCATCTGGATGGGATGATCCTACCATCTGGATGGGACGAAACCTACCGGGTTTGAGGTCGCCGAGTTAGATACTGTTGCAGCAGGAGCTGTTGGTGTTAGTAGTGTAGTCAGTCTAGTCAGTGTGAAAGTTAGGACTGTGTCTTGTAGGGTAGTAAATGAGGTGAATTAAGGTGGGGTGTGAGTGTGATGGAGAGGAGCAAGTGAGAGACAGTGCTTGAAAGAAGTGTATGAGGGGTGTCACTGCTAAGTGTGATAGAATATTTGTATATGATGACAATGCAAAGCCACCACCTTGTTTATGTGGGCCGTCTATGTGGGGGATGAGATAGTGTGGGGGGAGCATGTCAGGGATAGTTAGGTGTGTGTGTGTGCAGGTACAGAATGGCGGTTGCACAGAAAGCAGGTGCATGTGATGAATTGTTTGAGTGTAATGCTATGTTGGAGTTTAGTTTGAATGTTGTGTGTGCTTTGTATCATGTTTGGTGGCAACCTGCGGCAAACCTGACGAACATGGGACAAAGAATGAAGCAGAGAAAAGACAATTGTAGGAGCGCTTAACTTCTTTGCTCATGGCACCTGGGTGAATGGATGCCCTAGGGAGGGTGCTTACACCCCCAAAGTAACTGGAAGTAGATCAGCAGGAAACAAACACACATTAAACATGAAATCAGTCCTCTTTTAACACTGAAGACAGCAGCAGCAAGATCACAGAATTAAGACAAGGAGCTGGAGGGAGACCTGAAAAAAGAGCAACAGGATGCAAAATGGAACCCTTAAGGGGTGGGGTTAGAATCTAACCCTACCTGTCCAGGCAAGTTTAAAGAGGGCTGATGGCGCATGCATATTGAGAGCTTCAAGCTGCAAAATGGAACCCTCAAGGGGTGGGGGGCTACAATCTACACATATTTACAATCAAAGATTAATGAACACTCAGAGGTCTATCTAGACCTACTAACCCCAGCCTTTGTTAGAAGTCCATTTGTGAAAATAATTTTTGTCATTTTACCACTGGAAGCTTTGTCAAATAAGTGGCTCAAGGGGTCGAGCGGAGATTGCCTTGATTGCCTTGGCATTAAGGAGTCATTACAGTATGGTCTCTTCTTTTTCCACATACAAGACGATATTCACAGAATAAACGTAGGTCTTTCTTAAACAATTCAGGCATTATACGTCAAATACAGAAAATATATGTAGATCTGCTAGCAACCTGACAATTATCTATGCTTTAGCAACGTATCTTTAAAAAGGCTTGACAAGACCCATTAAATTGTGAAATTGCAATAATGTTGAAGGAAGATTAATCAAAAATACAATTTGGAGAACTTCACTCGCAATTAAAACTGGCAGAGTATTTAATTGTGAGGGTTAGTATATTATTAGCCCTTTCTTTGGGCGTATAGAACCGTTATACACCCCTAACCATGTGCATGCCCAATAACAAATCAATAATCACGTGTCATATTAAGAGAGTTTACATTTGAAGTTTGACAATCAATCGGTTGGTAGATCAAGAAGTACTATTACTTTGTTAACAATCATTTTTACTCAAAGGGTAAATGTATTCGTATTTATTGGAAAGTGATCTAGGTTATTAGCCTATTGGTATACAAACACATCGCCCATAAACCAACACATGTTTCGACTAAGTGGAGGTCTTTCTTAGGGCTGGGTTAAGGCAATTAGCATGTTTACATGGTAAATTCCCACAACATGTATCTTTGGACAGAAATAAGGAATACATCTAATTAGGTAATGTATTAGATCTACATATGAGAGTGGTGCTAGGTATTGCGCTTCGTAATATTATGATAATCTTAGCTGATCCCATCTGTTGATCAGTAATTTGATAAGGCTCCTGGGTTAGAGGATCCCTTGCCGATCTGCTTTTAGGTTCATCTGGTCTTGCTTTTAATAGTAATCTGGTCAACTGGTATAGGGTATTTGAGGGCTCCGGTGTTATGGGATAACCCACCTGATCAGCGGCCCAGTCCTTACTTTGGGAGCACTTGTATATTGCAGTTCAACGTGTCAGGGCTGAATGGTTTATTGTGGCAGGACTTTTATCCACACTTGAATTGTGCATTAATGGATTTCTTAGTTCTCCAAATGTTTGTAGTCCATGTAGCAAGGGTCAGATAATATATGTTAATGGTGCATTAATGCCAATAGCCGGTTATATGTTGTCAAGTTGTTGATCAACAATTTGAGGCACATGTACATATTCATTCACAGGTTTGTAGTTGTAAAACAAGGCTATTGTGCCCATCGACACAGTAGAACTGTAATGTATTGGAAAGATCTAGTTTTGTTTTAGAGTTTGCTATACTTAATATGTTCTTATACGTTTCATTTTATTTGTATTGTGTTTATTTTGTTCAACGTGAATGTTTCATTGGACATGGTGCCCGAAATAACTTTAAAACAACATACATACGGGTTATATTTGCCAACAAAGACCAATGTGCGTTCAAAATGCAAACTGCCCTATCATCATGTCGAAAATATTTCTCATCATAATCATGGAGGTAGGTTATGTCTAGTGTGTCAAAAAGAAACGACCACTTAAAATAATGGCATCACTTCAGTGGCACTTCCATTCGAAATTGCTCAGCAGGCTGAGAGATAACAGACATTAAAGCTGTGTCTCCCACAACAAACTCTTCATAGTGTCAAAAAGGTATGACACAGGAACATAAGTAGTATATCCGAGAATGAAAATGCCCAAGGGCAGAGATTGCGCAGAAAATAAGGCTGGTCATTTTGAGATACACTCCATAGGGAGAGGTATGAACTGTGTTTAAACGATGAGCAAATAGAAATATACAGGACAGACGCAGGCTCATAATGCATTTAAAATATGGTTTTGTGCTTCCATTCCAAGACCAAAAAGCAAGCTCATTTAAAAATGCGTTCCAATGCCCAGGCTCATGACGTCGCCTAATAGACGGAATGGGCATGATTCACGCAAGCGTTTTCGAATGGTGCAATCCCATTGAAAAGCGCTCTGTGAATCAGGCCCACATTCTTTCATTCACCCTCCTGGCAAACCTCTCTCTCTCTTAAAGAAAGCTCGGGTGACAAATTAAAATTCAAGCAAAAGATTTTTGGGTAAACTAAATCTTTTGCGTGCATATTCAATGTGTTTATTTAATGTATTTATGAACGTGTATGTCCACCATTACTCATTGTCATCAGAGAACTATTGATTGTAAGTGTTATGCAATCATGTTTGCAACCAGTAGTTTATTAAAAACATGGTTGGACACTACTGATGACAAGAACCACGAAAAACTCGGCAGTTTACATCTGATTAAAGATTTAAAGATCTAAGGTAAATTAAAGCATTGCATTCTTTTAGACCAATGATGTGTATCGCAGGGAACAATTCAAATGCAGATGGGAAGGGAAATGCATTGTCACGTGAGGCTTACATTTTTAAAAAGCCACTTTGCAGTAAGCCTTGAAAATATATTCCAATAGAGAATGGCCACACATTGACTTTTTTAATTGATTTGTACCTTTTGAATCCCCGGTTGTAGTAGCCCAAAAGGAATCATATTCAGATTAAATGAGGAGTTAACCAAACATGACAGCATAAATGGGGGTGAGGTGGAGGGGGGCAGGGTGGGCCATTTATACAAAGTGTTAATTGCATTTAAGGGACTGCCAACGTTATTGCCAAGGGATATCAGATAAGGTTAGATCTCTCCCTGACTAAGTTCCTGACTTTTTAACCCTTGAGTCCTTATTCATATACTCATCACAGATATGAGTATCACCCCCCCCCATCCCACCCCAGCCTCCTGAGAGACCCTATGTCACGGAATGCTGGTGTGCACATAGTACTGTGTTGTATCTAGCTCAGTACATATGTGGCCATTTCGGAAAGTTCAAGGCTACTCTGTCTGACTTGAAAGCTGAAATCTACTTGGAGAGTTTGCCTGGGTAGTAGCCCACACATTTTGAATGTGGCACCCCCCACTGTCTGGGTGGCTCGCAACTGCAAACATTTTGTCTGTGCTTGACTTAATTAAGGTTTCAGTTTTGACTGGTTTCTGCATATATTCGTATTGCTTCGTTCCTTCATCTGGAATGGCGATGGTATTGGCCAACAAGTACTGACGTATATGCAGAGATTTTTAGTAAACAGTTTTATGAATAAACAGTTTCATTACAAAAAAAAAGAATCCAGTACTGTTAAATGTTAAATGACCGTTACCATTTAAATAAGTTTCACTTAATATCACACCAACATTTGGTCTAATTAATGCCCTGTGTTTGAGTGCTGAAGCAGCTACTTACAATGTGTTAAGCCTCTGGTAACTTGAGACATGAACATGCACAACACAGTCATAGATCAGACACCTACCAAAAACCTTTTTGTTCCAGCTATGGGGAATCTCTCTCTAATGCACTAGCCATGTGAAGGTGAACACTGGAAAATGGAGCTGTGTCCGCTACAGACTTGCTGCTACTCAGTTTCTATTATTATTATTATTATTATTATTATTATTATTATTATTATTATTATATTGTAAGGGTATTTATTAAGTGTGGACCTAGCTTCAGGAAGCAACGGAGTGCTTAGCAATCATAGGAGGAAGAACAGGGTGAGGGAAGCAGAGAAACAAGGGAGCGAGGAGCTAAATAAAGGGAAAGGGTGGATGTATGAATTAATGTACTAATCAAACTGTGCCATTGTTCGCCAGCCATCTTAGTTTTCAACGTAAAACCGAATTCCTACTTTGTAAAGTGATCACATACTCAAGTACAATTGACTTGAGTGTGACACAAACTCTTGTCGATAATATTTTCCTAGTTGAAACTTGAGTTACAGCAAACTATTGTTGTGACTACTTATTTATTAGCAGTAGCCTTTGGCACTCACCGAGCTTCGAGCCGTAGTTCTGCTCATTAAAACAAGTTTGCCGGCGCTCTGCACCAGCTGAATCTGTCATTGTCTCGACTCGAACAAAAAATCTTCTTTGAACCTGCATTGCATGAACCAATGATCGAACCACCAGCCTCTTCATCGCCAATCCAGTTGACGATCAAATGAACCCTAGCGTTCTCCCTGCATTGTATCTTCCAATCTCAACATCGAACTGACTTACATGCGCATCCAGTCATCAGCCCATCTGTGTCGAACTTTGACCGTTGACAAGAACCTGGTGACGTCCGCGATCCACATCACTTGAGCATCGCTTTGAACCGCAGCTTTCTTCGGTTTGACCACACCTCAACATTTGTTTGCCACTGGATTGGGACTGCTTCATTTTGTAGTATAATATATAGCGCCTTGAAGTTTATAGCAACTCACTGAATGTGATGGCATTTTGTTACCAGCAATAATGTGGCAAACACATATAGCCAGTCCTATGTTGCCAGTATAACAGGTGAATATGTGGCTGGAGGCATGCAAGGTATGGAATTCATAATGCAGCCAAAGCCCAATATAAAACTACAAAGAGTAAAAGTGCATCATTTTTTTTTCTTTCTCTGGATTACCTCATGCATAGAGGACAACATTATTGAACATTATTTAATAAACTGACTGATTTAATTAAAAATTACTAATCACTAATGCTAACTCATTAACATTATAATGTAGTCCCATGTACAAAGTGAGGTGAAAATACATATTTTGAAATTCGTTTTTAAACGTGCACTGGATTTTTCTCTCCTCTTTTCTCTCGCTGTGTGGAATGTAGAAAGCAGGAAGGCAGCAGGAAATCAAAAAAGATACAGTTATTATAATCTGAAGCTACCATTGTTTGGGACATGATGGTGTTAACAGAATACATGTTCTGCTAATATGATTGGAAGGAAGTGTATCTGCAGTTGTGCCATGTATGCAGAATGGGACGGTGCAGAGTTTTGCTGGGAAAAGTCTGACAGAGGGCGAGGCAGTTTGCTTTTGCTGGGCTCGAGAGACGGATGATCTTGGTGTCTTGGCACTGACTTGGAATTTTCGCCGTGCATATCAGACATTGAGATTACAGAGGCAACCCCTGTCGACTGGGCCCGCTCTTCTGAAGGAGGTCGTCTGGGGGAGAAAACCACAAGTCTTTGGTAAGCAGCCAAAGTTAAGTGAGGGGGTCGCTGTGTATTTTCGTGTGAATGAACAGTAGCACTGTAAAATGTCATGTAGGCAGAGTAGCTAAAAGAAATCCCCTGCAGTTAGTTTGTCATATGATAATGTTGCAAAGTGAATATTGCTCTGTCTCTGTATTGTTTCTTTTCTTGTTTTCTATTACAGAAAATAACGCGATGTACATGCTAAGATATTGATTTGAATTGCAATTCTTTATAATACACACAATATAAAAGCAGAACATGTAGAGAATTTTTGTTGTTCTCTTTTCTTGGTGCATTTGGAATAGCATTTATGACACGGGGAAGATTTTTTTTTAGGTAGTACATTTGACATTTTTCCCATGTAGATGAAATAACAGACAGAATAAGCTGTCCTAAAATAAGACTTAGCAGTATTAAATAGCTGTATGCGTGTGTTCCCCAGTGCATGCTGTCTGGGTGAAATCTAATACAATATATAGATTACTGGGGGTCTATGGTTCACTGGTGTAGATAAATCAGTGATAACAGCCACAGGTGGCACTCTATATGAAAGTGTGGTGTTGATGAATGTAGGTTCAAGGCGCTCTATAGATCATAGGAGTATTATAATGATAAGGAAGGTTTTGTGTATGATGGGGCTATAAATAGTGGAGGAAATTATGCTCACTACCAAGTAGTTTACCACCAGAAAATACCGCCAATAGTGTATATTACTAAATTATCCAATATAGTGTAATCAAATATGGTCACTGGAAGAAGGTAAGGCCAAACCCAATCTAGACCCAAGGATAAGTTATCACCAAATTACCACTCTTTTTTGGCGGTAAGAAAATACCGCCAGACCCCAAATCTACACACAATACCCTACAATTTCAAACCGAATAGAACTGCCTAACAGCAATGCGAAGCCTGGTTCACCATTATCGAACCACCAAGACACTGCAAATGTAATATTGTTTGATAACTGTCCCCCTGGACCATTTTGGGCCATAGAGAATGGCAGGGACACATTAACCTGTTTTGGAAAATCAAGAGCATAACCTTTTTTTAAACATTGTGGTTTTTATTGCTTTTTCTTCCCCTTTATCATTAGCCAGAGTGCTAGATCTTGCTATCTTCCATATTCTGTTTTCTTTCTACAGGGGTGGATTTTTGTGGAGTTTTCTATCCAGTCATTATTTCATATGATGTATTTATTTAAAGTATACATTTTTATAGAACCATGATTGGACATTCCTGTATTTTGCACAGTTATACTTCGCTGTTTGGGTTGCTAGTGTTTTACATTGATACCCATTTTGGGAAAATAGCCCACATTACCACAAAAGGCAAAGCAAGTATATCTTTCAACTGTGCCTGTTTTACCTTAATGATTGGACTCACTCTTGTTTTGTAAAAGTGTGATGTCTTAGTATGTGCTTTAGCCCCTGCTCATGCTTGTACTCCTGCAGGGCAGAAGTCGATTCATCACAATGACAAATACTAGCATACAAAGGCCTTCTAGTTACAATTGTAAAAATATTAGTTCTTTCAGAAAATACCCATTGTACCTTTAGAAAACGTGCAATACTCTGGTTAGCATTTCTCGTTTCTTCAAGCGCATCTCTGTATTTCCAAATAACATGGTCTGAGAAGATCATGACAAGCAGATCCAGTTCAGCAAGGAATGTTTCTTGAAACCTCTGGGATCGGGGGACCTGCAGAAAATGAAGCAGATGTTATGTTTAGTGTGATCTAAGGACTTTAATGATCAGTGTCCATCACACAGAGCTTGTATAAGACTTAGCATAAGTACACATTGTGTATCAGATGGTTTGAGCGTATTGAGGTTAATTTTCGAGTTTCCCAAAGCATAAATGGTGACGTTAAAGACAGGCGTAATGGTGTTACACCTTAACGCCTCCATATATGATCTGGGGAATGTTAATAGTTTTTTAAGTTGGATGGAATGAGCGGAGCATGAGTTACATATTTGCCTCTATTTTACCCTCAGTCGTAAAAAATATGTGGTTTTCCATTGGAATGAGATATTCATACTAGTGTAAAACCATTGAATTCCTATGGAAAATGACTGCTTTTTGCACCAAAAGGAGGCACATTCCGTAGGAAATCATTGTAAATGCTGCCTGCCATGCGTACATGGCAGGCTGTATTTACTCTATGTGCACTGCAGAGTGCAAAAGAGAGGTTCACAGATGCTCCTGGCATCAATGTACACTTCTCTTTTGCATTACAGAGTGCAAATGATGATGACAATTGCCCATAAGGGACCTGTTTGCACATAAGTGCATATAAAGTTCAGAATAAAAATTGGCCTTATAACCTCACTTCTGCTCTGCTGTTTTTTTGGATGATATATCAGCACTTTCATATCCATCAAAACATTACCAGACTACACAAAGTTCTAGTTACAAATAATACAAAGAACATGCCTTCCTCCAACATCACCAGCAAATTATGGAATCATAGTTTGAACTCCCTAGGGTACATTTTGGGTTGTGAAGCCTATGCTTGTCACATCTGAGATTAAGAGGATGTGTCGATATCAGCTTGCCACTGGCATGTATTTAATCACTTCTTCAATTACGGTCAGGACTTGTCTTAAGGTTGCAATGTCAACACAAATGGTATTTGTTAATCATGGGGTCATTCCCTGCAATGGATTGCACATCATGGAACAAATATATCAGCATCAGCATAATCAATCTTGCATGTCCTAGTAACAACTCATTTTGAGAACTAATACCCTGAGCATGAATCACCCTATTCAGACTCAAATCCTATCTTCCTATTTAGTAAAGCCCTTGGGGGGTTTGTTACATTTCAAACTAGAGTGGTCATTAGCGCACAGATTACGTATTGAACCCATCATTTATATTTATTGTCGTGTTATAATGTAAAAAGACTGCTTGCAGACTGAATAAAATGCTATCTATCACACTGCAGGCACAGCTCAAAAATGTGTTTTGGGTTGGATGGGATTGACATCTAACTCAACAGTTAAATGCAGTGAGAATGCATGGTACAATTCCCATTCAATCTGTGTATTTAGGTATCAACTTCCCAACCCCCACCCCTTTTCTGGGACTTAACAAGAACAAGAAGAATACAATTGGTGGCTAGAGAGCAGCTTTCGTCTAATTTGGGGAATTATCACACTCACTTTGAATTGATCTCTAGTGGTGCAGAGCCAGCAGAAACCCTCAAGTGTTTCCAGGGAAGTCTCAGTCAGCATGCTCCTCCCTGTCCCTTATTCCCTTTTTCAGGAAAGAGCAGGTCTGCCTCAAGTTAAGATGGTTCACAATCCCTCATGGCCAAAATCTTGAGCTGCCAATAATATTGACATGCAGCACTCATCCAGTAGAGGACAGTGGTGTTCTTTCCTGCACCTTTTCCAGAGTCAAAATCCTATCCCTACTTTTAAAGTGTAATATATTCTCATACTTATGTCATGATTATGTCATACTAAGTGATTAGCCCAGATCTTTAGATTGGCCTGCCTCATAGCCAAACACTCCTATAGAATATACTGCCTTATCTTCACTCGATGATTAGAATTGCTATATTTGGGACCAGAAAAAAGGGGGTGCCCCAATCTGCACCTAGTATTCTTGAATACAAAATGTTATTTATTCCAGAATTCATGGCAGCAAACTGCTACATCAAAGAGAAATGGATTGCTAAACTATCACAAACACACGTCTGAGTATGCAACATGCATTTATATTATATTCATAATTTTATGACTATTAATACATTTATTTATTTGTAATAACATACAGAATATGTTTGATGTCAGATTGCATAGGAGACTATTAGCTTCAAAATGCACCCAGCCCAATGTTTGGAACTGTTAGGTGTTCAAAGTCATGAGCCAAATTGCATAATATAATATTGAAATCATGCCCCACATTTGAACTGTGGGCTAATGTCTCATGCTCACCAGATGAGTTATATGATAACCACGCTTTTTGATGCCTTCAGTCAATGATTGTTTTGAGTAACATGACAGGTCCCTTTGTTCTCATTCCATTAGAACAACTATGTGGTAGTGGGTTGTTGTATTCTGCCATATAACCATTTCCAAGATTGTGACTTTTGATCTCTCTCAGGTTATGTCACAGAAGGATGTCAATATTCATATTTTAAATGCACTACATGATCTATGGTCAACTGAATTGAGTTGTTATAGTCACCAAGGAAGGCACTGATGTTTGTCCAAAACAGGAAGCCTCCATATTTGAAAAGATAGGATTCAGATGTTCCGATTACTGCTTTCATCTATCTCTGAAGGGAACAGTCACTGGATTACAAGACTCCAACTTATTAGGCAACAAGTGGAAAGTAGGGAAGGAAATCAAAGAATAATCTGACCATTACACCCACCTCTGAGATAAATAGAGCAGATCCATGTCCAAACACCCAGTTGAATGTTTAACAATGAATATGGGTGCTCAGATTGGATAGGTACGAGAAACCCAAATGTTAAAGCCCACTACAAGAGAAAAGGTGCTAGAGAATCTTTAGGTTCACTAAAATACCTACTAAAGTCTCCCAACAAAATAAGAGATGATGACAGCATTCTCAGTGGTAGTACATCATTAAGAAAATTACTGAAGAAGGAAGTGTCATGTTTCAGAGATCTGTATATCACGATTACCGAAGCTCATGTATGGGGATTAAGGAACATGAAGATTAATATATACCATTATAATTTTTATGTATAATGGCAAAATTAACCACTGTCCCCTCTTTTCTGTTTGAAGTAATAACAGAATAATCAGTTGGTAAAGCTGATTCAATAACAGGGCCAGAGAACACTTCATTTAAGCCAGGGCTCTGAAATATATAACATGTCCAGGCTATGAGTGCAAATTAATTATATTTAAAAATGTATAATATTTAAAAATACATAATATATTTTGAATACATGCCTTTGGGAGAAGGTTATTTGCTAGAAAAATTCCATCACCTTACCTTCACTTTATTATTTTCATTAAGATACTGTGCCATTGATTTCAAAATAATTCCAAAGAAGAACCAGGAATGCTGTAAATAAAGTGAAATTCAGGTTAGTTTACTATTTAAAAACAATATACTACATGCAATATTTTTTTATTTCTAATGCTGCTGCATGTAATTTAGCATTTTGGTTCAGCTAACACATATTACCTGTGTAATTGAAAAACAACAACACTTCTTAGAAAACATGTTAATGGATGTTAAGGTTTCAGCAGAAACCACAAGTGCACCCCAAAATATCCTTGCATGATGTGTCACTGGGAAAATATTTTCTGACACAATCTCTTAATTTAACCATTGGTCCTGTATGCTCTGTTGGTGTAGATATCGATCAGGATCCCACTAAATTGGCTTGCATCGGGAATTTTCTGTTTGGTTAATAGGTGTTTATGATTTGGCAGAAATGTCATGTAAAATGAATGGAACAGTTTATTATGGAATCATATAGAAAATTGCATCCTCTTCGTGTAGATGTGTTGCCTTTTATGACTATTTTCACTAAGTTACTTGCCCATAAGTGTTTTTAAGAATCCTCACAATTTCAAAAATGTATTTAGGGGCATCCCTCTCTTCTTTCCAAATCACAACAGTTAAAGTAACAATAAAAGTAACAATACTAGTACTACTACTACTACTTAGATCTCTGCCTTGTTGTGCTCTGAAACACCTGTGTAGTAGTGTGATACAAATAAAATATCAATAGCAAAATAAATACTACTACAATTAATTCTACTACAAAAAACAATAATGTACCCCTAACCGTACATTATGTTGGTATTAAACGTTACTGGGGGGGTCTGCTTAATATAAAACATGAGGCTCAAGATGGAGTGCTTTGTAAAGGCTCAGAACATGGAGATGAATTCATACTCTGAACATTGATGCTCTGTACATTTATATTCCCAATATAAAGTAATCCAAATAATTCACATTTTCTGATTTTCTGTTGTGATTATCCATTATTAATGTAGTCGAAATTAATGTCATTGGAAAGTTTTAGGTGAACCAGTAATGTCTATAGTTCCATAGTTCTGAACCTCTTGAAGTAAGGAGAGATTTAGTCATATTGGTGATGTTAACGAGATAGGTGCTATAGTTCAAAAAGTGAATAATGGTATTTATGTAGAACAATTAATTAGGCTGCGTTTAACAATTCTAATGCTTTATAGTTAAATATCTACAGGGTGCTAGGCAAAACAATGAAGTGAGTTTGGGTTGGGGGTGACTCACTGGAAAACTAATATGAAGAGAGCATACCAGGCCAAACATTAGCAATACGAACGGATGATAATGTGGGTGATCATATTAAAACTAAAATAAATTAATAGAGAAAAACTCACACATTGGAAGATACATTTGAAATAAAACAAGTATATTGTCATTTAATTGTGCTTTAAAATAGGATCTGTCGTGTAAAAGTCTGCGATGGAAAAGTTTGCATGAGAAATGTGTGAACCCCAAAAGGTTTTCACATTTCTCATGCAAACACGCATTAAAACCCCTAAACTCCCCCGCCCACACCCACAACACACCCACCACACACCCCCACTCACACCCTTAACAAAGCCCCACCCACACCTCCAACATACCCAAACCCTACTTAGCTTTCCTTCACACTGTCTCCCTGCAGAGCCAGTTCCCTTTCACTTCCATGATCGGAAACTGGCCCGCAGGGTCCTTTTTTTTCCGTAAGCTGCAGGGGTTTCCCCCGCAGCCCCCGCTCACTATACTATAAAGTGTAGTGAGCGGGGCGTTGCGGGTGACACCCCTGCAGCCACTGTCTTTTTGCGGGGGGGTGGGGTGTTATCCCTCCCACCCCAAGTCCGACTCCACCGACACACCTAAACACACACCACGAAAAGTTCGGACTTTTGGTAGTCCAAACCTTTTGTGGTGTTTGTTTTAGGTCTTTTAGTAGGGTCGGACTTTTGTATACGTTAAAAACGTACAATACCGTACAATATCTGGTTCAAAATTGTTTACACCTATACATGGATGTCAATTGATTTATTCTGACCTGGAGTATGCCATATAGCCATCTCAAGTTAGCTGAGATTGTGAGTTGCCTCTGTGCACTTTAATACAAAAGAGAGCCTGAAAGTAATGTGATTTTGCTCAGGCAACAGGACTTTGACAGAAACACAATTGTGGTACAAGGGCCTCTGGGTAAGCATGATTTCTGGTGCAGTGGAGATAAGCAAGTACGCTTAGATCAAAGATGGACAAAGTGCATTATTCAAATGTATGCTGTTACATGCTAAACAAGTAAAGAAAAAAGGCGCACAATAGGTACCATGTGTTGTATGTTCTAATCAGCAGTACACGCCCACTAAGAGAAGAATGACAAAGTTTCAAAGATGGATGTAGATCTCCGATTGAAAAAGTGTAGCCACAACCACTCATGAGTTAAGAGAAATGTCTCTTTCAACTAATGGGAACACATCCTTGGAAAAAGATAGAACAAAGTAAAGTAGTAACTAGTTTATCACATAATATGATGCTAATCAGTTATACTGTCAATTAGCACTCTTGGCGTAGGAGGCAGCCAATCAGGTGATACGGAACGTTAGCTGAAACAGCTAATCTAAGCCTGCGTTCCAAGTCACCTGATGGCTGGTTCCCCCGACCCGCCATCTTCCCCCACAACATCGTAGTCATTTTGTCCCCCACCCCCAAAACCCATTTACCCAATTTCTTTGGCAGTGTGTGCCACTGGTGCAGCTCCTGCAGCTTCTGTCCCTGCTCTGTTTGGCCACCATGGAAGGGGACGAGGTTCTTCATTTGGAGCCCTGCATAAGTATTCCATGGTTCTCATCTTTGTATATTATTTTCTTTTCTGGACGACACAAGGCTACCTGTTCATGGAAAGAAAATACTTTCCTGCTAGCCCTGTCCCAGTCCATGGGATGGGTGCTAATAGCATTAAGCACCTATTAAGCACCTGTTCCAAGGGCATGAATGGGTGTTAATGTCCCGGGGCCCTCAATACATGACTTTGCTTCACTCTGGCCTTTAACTTGGGCCCCGTACCAGTAACACCAGTTTCTGCTATTGGTAATGGGTGATTTATGCTTAATTGTTTGTTTTGTCAAATATTTGCACCCAGGAAAGACAGATTGATCAATCACAATCTGCCTTTCCCATACACGATTGTGCATTCACCACCCACGGCGGGGAAAAATCATGTAAAAAAATGGCTGCTGCCATTGAAATAGAAAAGGGACTAGTTCGCTTTTGGATGCCAACGGCCAATTTGGAACATGTTTTCCATGGCCTTCGACCTAGTATCTTTTCCATGTTAATGGCAGCAGCCATTTTTTTGTCATTTGGTTTTCTCCGATAGTTGATGGGCTCACGCTGAGCTCATCTCCCTTCGGATGAAAAAATTAAATCTTTCCACACACCGGTAAATCCCGGGGTGTGAAAAGCTTTCACGCCTGGGCTGGGGGGCAGACAAGGGGTTTAACGGCATGCAGCCTGAGCTGAGGCCCTCGCTTCACTCGGTGCAACCAAAGCTCAGCCTGGTGGACCGTTAAACCCCATGTCCGCCCCATAGCCGGGGCATGAAAGCTATAATCTCATATAAAAGAAAGTATGTGCCCATGTGCTTTGTGATAGTATACAATCTATGCATTCAATATACACAATAAATCAAGTATACTACATAATTACATCTATAGAAAAAGAAAGTAATATTAGAAAGTATATATTTAATTATGGACATAACAATTGCATTGCTAATATTGATAGTCATTTCTTTTAAATAGAAATTATGAATTTGTATTCCAACAAAACAGATATCCTTTCGAAGTACATGAATGTGTATGTACGATTCTTCTTTGTAAGACTGTCTGTATGTACTTACAATTGTATACCATAAGTTACATTTAAAGAAACAAGGGCACACTACAATGTAATGTGTTGTATGAAATATGTTCATATATGGTATGTAACAAAGCAGAGTTGTCATATTTCAAAATGTAACAAACTAAACTAGTGATATCAGTGATGTCATGTATAATGTAATTAGTTTTGGCACCAGTGATGTCATCTGTGATGTCATAATTGTGGTCATACACTGCGCAACAGGGGGTGCAATGTTAAGGGGACTTGCTTCAAATGCGAGTGCTGAATTTCAAGGGTTTTGTTGCGTTAAATCGGATCACCTTTTCTCTGTTAACAAGGGATTTTTCAAGGGATCTGAAGGGTTTTCTACATTATAGTTTCTTTTGGACCCACTAGCCATGGCCTTCAGCCTTGGCCACTGTACCTGTTGCACCAGTATGTTTTATTTGGGGCCCGCTAGCCATGCCCTTCTGTAATTGCCACTGTACATGTTGCATCAATACATGTTTGGGGGCCACTAGCCATTGGTCCACTGTACCTGTTGCACCAATAGGTATCTTTGGGGCCCACTATCCCTGGCCTTCAGCTGTAGCCACTGTATATGTTGCACCAATACCTCTCTGTGGCACAAAGACCCATTACCCCTATCTAGTAGATGTGATCACTGTAGGTGTAAAATATCCTTTTTTATTTTTACTCTTTTCTGATTCCCATGGGATTCCCCCAATAACAGCAATGAACTAGACATATATCAACAATACACTACCCATGCCCGAGGGATCCTCCTGGCATTCTGCCGATAATACACATATGTTTGAAAATCAAAAACATTTCCCAATCCTCTCAGGCAATCACCAAGTGCCCCCTCCTCATTCCATGGTCCCCCCACTCCCCTAACTCAGCTGTGTTTTCCCTCCCTGGCCCTGCCTCATTAGCCCCTTACACTCTTTGGTTCGTGTGACACCTTTATTTTGGAGCTCGTCTTCAATTGTAGCCGCAGGAATCTCACGAGATTCCCCCAGTATTCCCCTGATAATCTGCAAACGTTTGAACTCTAACTGGCACCTCAGACCACCTCCAACTCTCCAGTTTCACATGCTATCTATACTCTTTACCGTCTCCGCCTCTATCCTTATGAAATTGCATGCTTATTCCTCCTCCAAAAAGCACCACAGGAGATATAGCTATTGTTTCAGGAGCATAAGGCTCCCACTTCCCCATCAAATATTAAAAGAAACTACAGGTAAGATTTACCCCAAACCTGTCCCGGAAATTAAGTCAACGTTTCGTGCCCAAGTTGTTTCTTATTTGGTTCAAATCCAACCAACAGTTTTTGAGCTTCGGCTTTACCATAATTGGACTTTTTCTCTATGGGAAAATGTAGGGGAGCAAGCCGAAAACATTTTTTTTTGCTTTGCTTTCTTGTTAAAGTTTTCATTTTTAAATACATCTTTCTCAAAATGTCCAGTCTAGTGGTAAACCTTTTGTTTGTAAAATGCCATCCAAATCCATCAAGCAAGTCAAAGTTATTAGCAATAGAATTTTCAGATTTCCTAGGACTCAAGGCTATAACATTAACTATAAGGTGGCGACTGCTGCCCTATTTTGAAGTTTTCCAAGTGTAACATTTAGCTTCTCACTTGTAATGGTCAAGGGATGTTGGTCTGACTGTGTTTAAATTTGCAGTGTTGATGTGCTTCTTATTCTGTAGTAAAAATATCCCCATTAGTTTCATCACTATGCTAGGGGTCGATTTCTCATATGATGCGTTCAGCTTAGTTACCGGCGTGCTGCCAACAATGAGTTCATGTTAAGAAAATCCAGGCTTCTGCTCTGCCCTTAACATACAGGCATTAAAACCATTTTGTCCGGAAAATGAAACAGAATTCCAAAGGCTAGATTGAAATCAGAGATAGTTCATTAATAGAAAACCACAGTTTATGATAGATAATATAAATATAACAATGACAGTACATCCTCATTTGAAAACGGAGGGTCAATTATTGTCCAAGTTGGCCACATGCTTTGTTTTTTGTATCTTGCATGGGCCCTTTGAAAGGCATATTCATTCACACTAACCTTTAAATTAAGTATTGGTCTAAAGCATAGGCAGGGTTTGAGATCCTTCACAATCGTGCGAGGTACTGAGCTGTGTATGAGAGTATATTCTCTAAAAATGAGTAGGAAACTCAGTTGGAGTAGTGTAACAAGTGTTTTATTTGTGTAGTCGACAAGTGATCCGACCCTCGGGGTCATTTCCAAATACCTGGCGCGATTGGGAAGGGTCTCAAACCCTTGCTCTGTTTTCCCAGTCCAGGGCAGTGGGGCACTCTCCTAAGAGACACCACTGCACGCAGCAGGGTATGCTAAGATACAGAATCAGGCGCAGAAGTTCCACTTTTCTAGTGCTCCCTCTGAACTCTTGTTCTAAAACATGCCACTTTACATGAGAGCTTGACATTGCTTGCCTGGACATTTCTTTCATGCCCAAGGAAATTACTGTTTGCAGTGTAACAGACTGTTTATTTTCAGTTTTATTCTGAAAGGTGGGGTTCTCTTGAATACAATATTTTTTTGTCTTTCCCATCCCACAGAAACATTTCCATTGTAAACATGTTTCTGTAAATGTGTTTGCTCCTTTTTGTTGTTTGGTGTTATATATTGTATTGCCAAGAAATCAAAAGAACTTGTATTCAGTTTTGTTGCCATTTCATGTCATGTCTGAACACTGATAGTAAACATATTTGAAATGTAAGGCTCATCTTTGATCAATTTTGACAATGTTAAACATTGTTATTTTCTTAACAGGCTTTGGTCTTTGGCTCAAATAGCACACATGGGTGTGTATATTTGCAAAGTTACTGTTCTGCGATAGCGAGAAATGGGGCCTTGACCATAAAAATTAAACCCATTATAAAACATGAAATGTAAGGCTGTTACTTCAGGCCTGCACTTATCTTGGAAGCATAATACATCTGATGGATGCCTGGATGGCACATGAGGGCATTATTGTATTTGTATATTTTTTCTTTTTTTTGGGAACATAGTTTCAACCAGCAACACAGCAAAATAATGAAGGGGTTTCTTTAAGGTTGAGGAATTAAGACTGTTGATATCTTTAAGAAAGCTATGGAAAAGAGAGAGGTTTAAAAGGGATGTACTAGCAGGTAGGTGGTGAAAACTCCTTGACAGTACTAGGGGTATCTGGATAAGTGGGTTTGCAGGAGCGGTTGATAGTCCAAAATATGGGTGCCAGTTCATGATGAAACATGCACAGATGGACTTGAGAGCAGCGTTGGGACTCAGGGTGAGGAATGGGCTTCAGCGGAGCAATGGGCTTGGGACAGGGATGTTCTCATAGTATAGATTGGGCCCATAGCTGCACAGGCGTTGGGACTGCAATGACACTAAGAGCATTAGTAAGACCGAAAACATAGATTGGGGCCAGAGCATGTGTGGGACTTGAAGTAGGCATGAGTATCAAAAAGGGGATGAGTGTCAGGGCTGAGCTTGCCGCTGGGTGGTGTTAAGACGGATTTCTGAACTCTGTCCTGGTGGCGCAGAAGTTCAGAAGGCCAACCTAATTACTTGGAACAGGGTAACCTCTGGACAAGCCAGACCAAACAAGGTAGCGATCGCGGCGGTCAAGACTAGGTCTCAAGAGGGGTGAGGGTGACTGAAAGCCCGCAATGAGCACACAAAGCAAGAGCGCGTACAAACTATTCCAAACAGTTGTTTATATCAAAAATAGATACACATTTATTATAAGGCCTTGAAACTAATAACCACAGTAAAAGCAGCAATATACAACGATATTAAACCAACACATACACTATCCACCCAATATATATACAGAATACACAGTTTCACAGCATTAGCAGCACGAAATATGTTATCCACCTGCA